>NC_082596.1:87041211-87343539 GCF_030936135.1 Gavia stellata
CATGATGAGATTTGTCTACCCGTTGTAAGGATATCAGACCTCACAACATGCTTACTCTACTCTTTGTCAAAGTATTGGAGTAAGCCAAATCTAAAAAGGTACTTACAAATTTAATGATATTTATAGACATCTAACAATGTTGCAAAGATGTCAAAGAAATTAGTTGTCATGTATGTAGCAGGAGCTGTACTTGTCACCTGCTGTAGCTGCATTTTAAAAAAGTACATTTCAAGACAGTGTATATCTTTAGAAGCAAAGACACATTTGTAAAGCTCAACCACCATCCAAAATGTGGGAGAGATGATGAAGAGGTCATGTTTTGCACTGTTGTTCTTTCTAGAAAGGCCCTGATGGAATGGCCCATGTGAACTGAAATAGGAGACATCTTCCTGTATCCCATATTGTCTGTGCTTTGCTGACATTTTCTTTAGTGAGTGTGTATACGTATGTTATCACCCTCTAGATGGGGAAAGTGAAGGAGGATCTGTTCAGTTAAACTGTGTAAGAAAGCAGATTAAGTGTCTACTGATAGAAAGCTCCAATGCTTCTCTTCGTGTCACCACAATGTATCACATCCGTTCATTACAAACTGATGCAAACTGGCAGGCAAAATTAACACATGTCAACTTTGTGTCTTCACTCTGAGGGCTAATAGGCATCCTGGGGTATTTTTTACTATTATATGTCTTGCTAACAGGCTGATACTGTCACGAATGAAAGGGATAGTCTTCTAGTGGAAGTAATTCTGGGCCCAGAATATACTACAGTTCTCAGAAAAGCCCACAAGCTAATGAACTGTGCGAAGATACTGTACTGTGAATGACAAACAAAAGCTCCAAGTCATTCAACTCCTGAAAAGCATCATATATATTTTTGGAGTACAGGAGAAGTGGGATGAAAGCCCAGAGCAAATGATCTAAGCATATAGGAAAAAAAGGTATGTGAAAGCTGAGGGTTTTGGGGGCTGTATTTGTTCACTCTTCTAGGCCCTGGGAAACTGCGGAAACTCATGAGTATACATATAGAGTCTAGTTCAGAAACAAATTAACTGCTATTAAATGACCATACAAGACTATATCTGTACACAGCTTATATACTGCAGTAATAGAAACAAGTTCACGGCAATAGTATTTTTGAAATAAGGACACTAACAACTTGCAATGGACAGTTGTCTCATTTGTTTACATGTTTTAATTTTGTGTTACGTTTCTATGATTATCTCCCTGCAAAGCGGAGGAGGTTGGTCTTACTCTGAAGAAGTGTGGAGCTTATTCAAGGGGAGATTTTGGAAGCTGTAGGGTGTGGCAAGCAAGAATGATACTGCTCTTCACTTTTAACAAAAAATATTCTATTACTTCGTCTTCTCACACTCTTGATAATATACAATACTATTTTAAACTTTTTTTTTGAAAGGAATCTTGTGATTAGATAGCGTGTTACTGAATTTTGTGGAAAAGACACAAGTGATACAGAAGAGTCCATTATAGGATAGCAAAAACTGCATGAAATTTGGCTACTATGTCAAACACGTTTGTATGTCTACACATGATTTTTAACAGTGAGCAACAAATACTAATGAAGCATGTGGAAGGAAGAAGGGAGAGAAAAACAGAGTAAGCCAAAAGGTATCTGACTGGTATAAATTTCATTTTTGCCACAACTGGAAAACAGTTGGGAAGTCATCTGAAAGCAGAAACATGTGGTAATACTTTCTAGAAAGAAACAGATAGAAAAAAATCTTGGTTTACATAACAAATTATTGTTGCTTTTTCAAACAGAGCAGAAATGAGCAATGAGTGTAGGAAACAGCCATAGGGTGATGAGATAAATTCATGAAGTAATCTGGATCAAATATGGAAAATGAAAGGAGGGCAATTTTTGTTTAGGTAATGAACAAAGTGCTTTGAGGATAGACAAGCATGTAATAGGTTAGTTGCTGTACATAATGTTTATGAAAAAGTTATGTACTGATCAGTGATTTTAGCTATTTTAAGATATAAAATTTGCCCAACAGTATCTGTATTTTTTTCTGGCATGAACAGACCATGCATTTCTAGCCAATATAGTATATGACCCCAGTTATGTGATCTTCTTCAAAGATTAATTAATGAAAAAAAGATGCACCCATATCTATTACAAAAAAACCCCACCTGTACATAGTTAATGGTCACATACAAACTTATTGACTGGCAAAGGTTTCAGAAAATATCCCACAATTAGTGAAAATATTCATAATATTATGACTACATTAAGAAAGCGTTTCTTCATAAAAGAGAAAATATTTTTGACATAAGTAAACATGATAAGAATGAAAAAATGCTTGCAAGAAGGTGTACAGTTTTCCTAGAAAAAATTACTTTTGACCATTTACCTTGTTATTGAATTTTACAAATATACAGTTACTTAGTTTGTTGCTAGGAATTAAATGGAGTAAAATCCAGTTGGCGGCCGGTCGCAAATGCTGTCCCCCAAGGCTCAGTTTTGGGGCCGATCTTGTTTAATATCTTTATCAATGATTTGGATGAGGGGATAGAGTGCTCCCTGAATGAGTTTGCAGGCGACACCAAATTGGGCGGGAGTATTGATCTGCTCGAAGGTAGGAAGGCTCTGCAGAGGGATCTGGACAGGCTGGATCGATGGGCTGAGGCCAATTGTATGAGGTTCAACAAGGCCAAGTGCCGGGTCCTGCACTTGGGTCAAAACAACTCCATGCAACGCTCCAGGCTTGGGGAAGAGTGGCTGGAAATATGCCCATCAGAAAAGGACCTGGGGGTGTTGATTGAAAGCCGGCTGAATATGAGCCAGCAGTGTGCCCAGGTGGCCAAGAAGGCCGATGGCATCCTGGCCTGTATCAGAAACAGTGTGGCCAGCAGGAGTAGGGAAGTGATCATGCCACTGTACTCGGCACTGTTGAGGCTGCACCTTCAATACTGGTCTTTAGTTTTGGGCCCCTCACTACAAGAAGGACATTGAGGTGCTGGAGCGTGTCCAGAGAAGGGCAACAAAGCTGGTGAGCGGTCTGGAGCACAAGTCTTATAAGGAGCAGCTGAGGGAACTGGAATTGTTCAGTCTGGAGAAGAGGTGGTTGAGGGGAGACCTTCTCACTCTCTACAATTCACTGAAAGGGGGTTGCAGATAGGTGGGTGTTGGTCTCTTCTCCCAAGTGACAAGATATAGGACAAGAGGAAATGGCCTCAAGTTGTGCCAGGGGAGGTTTAGGCTGGATATTAGGAAAAATTTCTTTACTGAGAGAGTGGTGAAACATTGGAACAGGCTGCCCGGGGAAGTGGTGGAGTCACCATCACTGGAGGTGTTTAAGGAACGTGTGGATGTGGCATTGTGGGACATGGTTTAGTGGGCATGGTGGTGTTGGGTTGTTGGTTGGACTTGATGATCTTGCAGGTCTTTTCAAACCTTGGCAATTCTGTGATTCTGTGATTCCGTGATTCTGTGAATTGAAAGATTTGTCCTCCAAACAGCCTTATAAATGATACTTATCTTTCAGAAAGCTCTACATGCAACTGTTCATGAAGTAGGAAAGAAATCTAATAGACCTAACTATTAAGTACTCTTCTTAAACTTTGTAGTATAATCCTGCTTGTATAAAACCACATTTCCCCACCATCCCAGCTTCTGCCATCCCCAACTACCCACTTATTGTTTATAGCCTCTTCCCTCTTTTCCCAAGTATACAATACAGTAGAAAATCATGCTGGATTGAATTGAAGATATGCATCTTATGTTCCGTAAATAATTCATGCATCCTATGAAAACTGTAGCATTTACACTCCTGTAACATAAAGTGCTAGGCAGAAAAGATTTAAATGTTTTGTAAAACATGCTTCTCAACATACTGAAAAGCAGGAGTATTAAATACATTTATGCATATATAAGCAGGAGAACAACTGGGCTATGAGAAAGGTTCAGAACAAAATTCAGGAACCAGACTCAGTGAAGTGAATTGCATTTTGAACCATGTTGTTACAGTTGCAGTCAGAAATCTAGAATTGTATAGATTGGACCACAAACCAGTCAGAATGTATTATTTCTTACTGATGTCAACTTTGAATATGAAGACTGAGCTCACAGTGAAACAGAACTGAGCAAGTGAGTAGATGTAAGTTGCAACTGTTATGAAACAGGAACTCAAGGCACGTCAAATATTCATATAATTTTCTCTGAACTCTTTTACCTAACGTTAGACTAATATGGAGTCTAAACTGTAGGAATTATTTGAGATAAAATGGAACAGATATAATGTAGTTTAATGTCTTAATTCTATTGCCTTATAATGCATACTCTTTATCTGAAACTCTTGACGTAGTTTACCTTTTCCAGACATGACCAGTAACCAGTATATCTTGTGTCAATGGTACAGTCATTACATATGCCAATGATGTGAAGATATCCAACACACACGATCAAATCTTCCACGTAAATCATGGTACCATCCATCATTATAATATCACTGATGAAACCGCAGTGCTCAGCATTACCCTGCAGTTTCGTTTGTGTCCATCACTTTGACAAAATCATAATGAGAATGCTAAAACAGATTTTCATGAGTGCTTTGATGAGTCACTAAGCTAAAACGTAGGGAATGCTGCTCCAGACTATCCTGTCTAAAATTTAGTATATACTGTACAAGTGTTGATAGGATGAAATGAAAGACGTATGAAGTCATCAATCAACTTCTTACTCCAGCTATCCAATTGGTTGGTAGTAACCATCCAATTCTTTTCACCAGATTAAAATTAAAATATGGAAGTACAGCTTTCATCATATTTCAAATATTTATTTCACATATCCTCTAAAAATACAGCTGTCAAATGAGTTTTAAAGATTAGAGTCTGCATGATTTCTTCATTCTTCAAGAAATTCAATTTAAACGGAATGGTCAAAATGCTGTCATCAAAGAATGTGACTGAAGAGAGAAAATTAAATCCAGTAATATTTTTAAAGGAATCTTAAAACACTTTTCACTCATCATGCACAAATAAATACTTTCATGTGAAAAGGATACTTATTTTTTACCAATGTAGGATACTAAGAGTCAGATTCCCAGCTTCAAAGTTATGGATGTGTGAAAAGGTGAATTTGAATGAGGCTTTTCTTCTGTACAGGTGGAAGGTATATTACAGTGGCATATATATCATGAGAGGCATGAGTTAAACTTGATTTTCCTATTCACAGGTAGGTATTTCATGTAAATTACACAAGTCCTCACAAGACTGCCAATATTACTTTCATATAGCCATGTAACATCAGATATTGTAATATGTGAAATTTTCAGCTGGATTTAAGAAAATCTTTATAAAAACAATCCTGATAAAAAAATCTCTAATTTTCCATCTATAAAATCATACTCCCTGAAACTGGATTATACTACAAGAGCTTATATACGCTTCATGAAAAAAACAAGACACTAGTACCATTAATTCAGCCTTTATTATCACCAAGGTAATGACAAGGAAAAAGAAAATATGGTCTTATATAACAAGCACTATGGATTTGAAACACAACAATTACAGGTTCTCCAGGGCACTATAACAATGCTGTGCACATCATGCTGGGGAGCTGGAATGTACCCTTTTCCAATTTTACAAACACTTGTTTGCAGCTTTGTTCAGGAAAAATACTGTATCTTAAACCTGTTGTTGCTACAAAAGTGAACACTGCTTACCACAATCATAGAACTTTTTATGGCAAATATGAAAGAGAATATGACCATTTTGGAAAAGTGGAAAAGATGAATCTATTCAATGTTTTTTTCAAGAATATTAATTGGAGCAGCTGCTTAATGTTTCTGAGAAGTAGCAGTAGACTTGAATACGGGTTAAAGGTGATCAGTTGTGGTTTACAAGCATATAAGGGCAATTTATCACATTGCTTATCTCAAACTGAAAATGCTTTGATTACCTGAACAAGAACATAAGATAAGGTCAGAGAAATTCTGGTACTAAATATATGAATGTAGACAAAATTATCTAAATTGGATATTAATGTGAGGTCCATAAAACAATGTTGTTCTCATCTTGTTCTTTAAGTACTGCTACAAATATCTAGTTTGTTTCTTGATTTTGTGAGTCTTTCATAACTCTGGTCTAGAACATTTGTGTCTTCATAGGAGTTGTCATTAACAAATGGTTAAAATGCTGATCTTTAGAGGATCGTCTCCATGGCCTTGCATAACAGAAAGAGAAAATACTAAAATTAAGTAGTTCATTCTAGAGAGTAACATGGCTCTTTAAAGCAAACTTTGTGTATTAAACTATGAGAATCAGATTTGATTAAAGATCTAGTAATGGGCTGATAAATTAATGTTGTCATTGTCTGGGGCATTTGTCAGACCTTCCTGTTTTCCCCATTTAAGAAAATAAGTAACACAATAAAATGGCTATTGCTTTTTCATTCTACCTTTGAAAAAGATTTTCAGTTCATTTCAGTGTGTTTAGAACAGATGCATATTCCCTCACAATGTTTTTACTTAAAGTTTTCAGTATGATGGATACAGTATCTCTGTTCTGGAAGGTGCAGTTTTATGGCTTACATTCATACTGAGTGACTAGGTTACTGTCAGTGGCTGTTTATGGGGTATAGAAAGCGATGTAGATGTTTCATCCTACTTATCAATCTATTTGTCAACAAAAGCTCATCTTAAAAATTGACCTCTCTTCTGTCTCACCATGAAAGCCAGGCAATGGGTGGACAAAGGCACTCAATTTCCTTCTTGCTCCAAGAATTATTGCAGAGGTCAAAATTTAGGCACAGTAGCTGTAAATTGGATAGGAGATTAGCTAAATTAGCAATACATATCAAGTCCATAGATAATACTAAGGATTTTAGCTGCCAGTGTTGTCAATCAAGTTCCTTCATCACCTAAAATCCATGTAGAAAAATTAAAATTCCTGCCTCACTTCCTTGCCCTTCAGTCATAGTACCACTTCTTTCTTAAATGCCACACTGAATGTATGTCTGTGCCAGGACTACTCAAAGTGAAATTTTACAGTCCTTGAACTGAGACTAATTATGTTCTTGCTTGTATAGGGGTTGCATGGTTTTTGGTCAGTCTTTCAATGAAAATATAACTTTGGTCAATATTTTTTTTTTTGTTTAGCTACCAAATATATAAAATGTCATGTATTCATTGTGTAATTGCTGATATTTGACATTTGATGTTCCCATTGAAATACGTGGTAGGAATAAAACCTCAGTTCCAAAGAGAATATTGACATTTCATTCCTGCCTTGTATTTGAATGATGCAAATTCCATACTTGTGTACACAGGTACATCAGTGAAAATGGCATTGAGACAGAAGGGATGGGAAAATTGAAAGAAATATAATTTAAAAGAAAATGGAAAAAAAGACAATTTTGAAAGGGAGGAGGAAGGAACAGACAATTGTAGGTCTACTGTGTTTAGACCTGTAATGCAGTTCTTTATTTGTCCTTGTAGTATGCTATTATAGCTCTTACTTATAGCTTAGACCAGGTTTTTAGTGTAAGGTGTTTTCCATTTGAAGCTTTAATTACTGTCTGGAATGTGTTAATGTTAACATGTAATTTGACCATTCTGTTGTGCTAATATTAAAACATAACCTTTACTAGAAAGGTATTTGAAATGGAAAGTCACTAGAAAGGTTATGTTCCTGTGGTTGGTTGACCCCAGCCAACAGTTAAGCACCCAGCCAGCTGCTTGCCCCACCTCACCCTGAGGGGAGTCAGAAGAGCAAAAGTGAAAAGAACTTGTGGGTCAAGACAAAAACGGTTCAATAAGTGAAGGAAGGACGGGGGGGAAAAAAAATTAAAAAAGCAAGTGATACAAAGGCAATCATTCACCATGTCCAACAAGCAGACTGATGCCCAGCCACCCTGCAAGCAACAGTTATTTTGGAAAGACTACCACCTAGCTTTTATTGCTGAGCATGATGCCATATGGCATGCAATATCCCTTTGGTCAATTCACGTCAGCTGTCCCAGTTGTGTCTCAATCTCTTGCCCACCTGTAGCCCACTCACTGTGGGAGCAGAGTGGGAAACAGAGAAGGCCTTGATGCTGTGCAAGTCCTGTTCAGCAGTAAAACACTGGTGTGCTATCAACACTGGTTTAGTCACAAATCCAAACCAGAGCACCATACAGGCTGCTATGAAGAAAGTTAACCTCATCCCAGCCAGATTCAGTACAGTTCTTCATTTTGCCGTGCTTTAACCCCAGCGGGCAACTAAGCACCACACAGCCGCTCGCTCACTCCCCCCCAGTGGGGTGGGGGGAGAACTGGAAGGGTAAATGTGAGAAAAAAACACTTGTGGACTGAGATAAAAACAGTTTAATAATTAAAATTAAAAAAAAAAGTAAGGAATAAAGAAACAAGAGGGGAAAATAAAACCCAAGAAAAACAAGCAATGCAAGTGAAAAAAATTGCTCACCACCAACTGACTGAATCCCAGCCAGTCCCTGAGCAGCCGCCTCCCTGCCAATCTCGCCCCCAGTCTTATTGCTGAGAGTGACGTCATATGATGCGGGATGTCCCTTTGGTCAGTTGGGGTCAGCTGTCCCAGCTGTGTCCCCTCCCAACTTCTTGTACACCCCCAGCCTGCTCGCTGGCACGGCACTGTGGGGAGCAGAAAAGGCCTTGACGCTGTGTAAGCACTGCTCAGTTATGAATTCAAGTGACGCTGGCTACTGAAAATCTTGTGCATTTCTCAGAAGTAATTTCTAACACCCAGAAAGATTTTTGAAGCTAGTAAGACAACCTTGGGATCAAAAGAAATGACAGCATGCTCACATTAGGCAGGTATTGAGCTGTCAGATCATGACACCAACTACTGTATTACTAAAGAAAACCGCTACTCCCACCATCTTTACTCATGTAGAGCTTGTGGAACTTTGGAAATAAGTGAGCAGCAGTCATTGAAGAAGATACATCAATGTTAGAAAGAAAAAAGAAGGGATTACATAATTGATGTGGTCAATCTTGATTTCGAAAGAAATAGTAACCTCTAAATATGCTTCTATGAGTCTGTGGTCATGAACTCTTTGCAAAAGGGCTAGGGGATTTATCAAAGATAAATTAGTTTGTCTTTATAGGACAATGGATAATCTAATATTTTCTGACTTTTTTGACAGTTACTATGTCACCTCTTTGACCTGTGATACCTATTTCATCAACCAGTCAAAAAATGCAGTTTGGTTGCTCATTTCAATGATGATGGATAAAAAACCTTGGGTTTGTACTGTCATCACTTTCATTCTTAGTTTACTCCTTAAGGTTGCTAGGGTTAAGGGACACCTAATACGGTATTTCAGATTCTGGTTATGCCTCAAAGCCTGGATGGTCAGGCTGTATAATTTCTGAGTGCTTTCTTAAGCATATTTCAAAACCCACTGCAATTAATAGTTTGTATGTTAAAAACCATATATCTGAGTAGAACTGTTTTGAATTTTGTGTTTCCTGGTTTAAAAAAAAAAAGAACAGTTCACATACTTTTTGATTATGTGATAAGATTATTTGGATATAATGAAAAAAGAACAATTTTATGGTATGTCAGTCCAACCTATCTAAGCATACTCTGTCTTTGAATGGAACCAAGACATTTCTTTTTCTAAAATTTAATAACAATACTAAACCCTATTTTCTGTTTTATTTTCCACTGCCTTATGGGAGCTGTAGTTTCTTTCTCATAAAGAAACATGCAAATCTGCTAGCCAGGAACTGAATGCAAATTTCACAACCAGGAACCATAGTAGTGCTATTTTCCAAAAAAGGATGATTAGCTATTGTTGTAAACAATAGGACCGTAACTGTGTGATTTCTTTCTCCCCATAACAATAAGTGGAAATCCAAGATGCAAATGCAAAATACAAAGACAAATGAAAGCAAGAGAAAAGCAATAGGAATATCACAAAGAAAGCAAATATTTCATGGAGATTTGAGGCTTGGATTTTGTATTTTCTTTGTCTTAAAATAGAAAGGTGCAAGTATCTTCTTTCAAAAGGGGAATTATTTAAAAGTTTTTCTTTCTTACAGCTCTAATTCTTTTAACTGGCATTTGAATAAATCTGTATTAGTTAAAGGCTTTTTGCACAAATGATGCCTCCTGTTATTCTATGCTACACTTTCATGTTTTCTTCTTATTTTCTCTTATTTTTTAAAAAAACCCACTTTCTTACTTGTGCTCCCCAAAGCATAACACTTCTAAAAAGAGGTCCCCCCTGTATTTCTAGCAAACTGTTTCCCATAGCTGATCAGCAGTGAGTCTTGACTTTTACTGATCTTCAACTCTTTAAAAGCTATCAGAATTCCTTTTTCTTATTTCTAGCGTGGATGTTGGATTGCAAGTGGTTATTTTTATTTCATATCTAAAGAAATGCATGTAGTTGGGAAAATTCTCTTGCAATTTTTTAATAAGAATATAAAATTAGCAACATAGAATTCTTTTCATTGAGAAAATGCTTTCAAAACATTTAAATGGGAAGAAACAGTATTTATGTGATTGTGAAGCAAACAAAAATACATAAAATTTATAATATTTATGAGAATACACCTTTAGACCTCCTGTCTGAGTGTCAGTATAGTTCTTATTTTTCTCTCTAGTTTATAAGAAAAGATGATTTTTAATTTTGTTGAAGATTTCTGCAGATCAATGGGATACATAAATATTTGTGTTTTGTAATTGTTTCTTCAGTGAAATATTAGAATCAATGAATCTTGACAAAGAAAACTGTTTTGATTATGTAAAAAGCAAAATTTTAACAAATAGATACAAGAAGTAAAAAACACTCTTATGTCTCTGAAAATATGCTTTCGGGGAGAAAATATTCCTTATTTAAGCTTAGTGATCTGTTTTAGCCTGCAACTCCTGTGAACTGTCAATTTCCGTGAAATTAATTGCAGGTGAGGATACTCTTTGCATTGCTTTGATAATAGATAAGATTAAATGAATCACATTTATGAATTAATATTCAGGGCAATGTTGCAGAGAATGTATGTGTAGAAAAGGCTTTAAAAAGTATTAGCACATATATATACATATGTGTGTGTGTATGCGTGTAGTTGTATACATACAAATATTCATTAGATATTACTTAGATTTCCCAAGCACAGCAGCTATAGAGATACATATTTTATGTGCTTCAGGTAAGGTTAGGTGTTGGAGAGGGCTGTTTCAGAAAGGAATAAGAATACACAGTTCAGAAGTTGGTGAGTTCTCTTCTTTCCTGGCACTTACAGAAGTGTGGTTTTGCTTCAAGACATTTCTTGGCCCTGTGTTCACTTTCCTGTCCCACTTTGGACAACAGTAGAAACTGAGTATCCACTATACTATCAACAGCAGAGAACAGGGTTTCCTGCAACAGTTTTCCTTAAAAACATAATGGCCGTACAGAATATATCATAGTCTGGAATGAAACAATCATTAGATTCTCTGATTTGCCTGATGTGAAGCACCATTCAAAAGTAAATCTATCCCAGTCTCTGCCAGTAAATGAGAACACTTCTACAGCCTCCGAGTCTCTAAGTCTGCACTTATTGACTGCCTTCTTTAACTGCTGAGTGCTTTGAACAGTTAAGAGGAAGCAAGCAAGGCAGACAAGGGGCAGGCATAAAGGGGGCTTTAGAAGCTATTTTTAAGACCTTCAATTCAGACGGTGCACTGTGCCCCAAATGTTCCAGCTATTTCCATTTTCTGCAGACAGCCCTAAGAGACCATCAGAAGCAAAGAGTTCTTTGGCAACTTCTTCCTTCTGAAGATCCTAATTATACAGACCTTTGTGCTACCAGGCTGCAGCAAGACTATCCCTTGATCTTCCCCTATTAAAAAAAAATATATACTGCAAGAGAATAGATGTATGTGGTGAAGTATCAGACAGCATTCTAACTGGGTTTTGGAAAGTAAGAGGGAGCATGCTCCCAAATTTTTTACATGATTTGTGTGCTTCAGGCAGTGACTTTTGTCTCAAAGTGCAAACTTTACATCACGTTTTAGCATGTGACTTTAAAAATGCTACTCAGAGAGATTAGCCAGTCTAGTAAAAAAAAATCCATGCAAAGTATAGCCAGTATTTCCCACCTGATTGAGTCTTTTCAATCATAGCAGGTGTTAAGGAATAATAAGAGACTACTTTATTGTAATCATGAATATATCTTTGCATCCTTCCAATGAAGTCACAAAACTGTTCTTGTTACTGTTCTTAGTAAAACTCCCAAATAAAATGGCTAAAATCAGATTTTCTCCTACAGCTCTTGGGGGTTTTGTCTGTACTTAAATATATATTGCATAATATAGCTTGCATAATGTATAGGTGATTTCAATTGTATAACATTTAACATATCCTTCTTGAAAAAAATTTTATTTAAACTTTTTTTAAATGGTAAATTCTTTTCAAATAAATTTGAATTTATTAATATTTAATTTGAAATAAATCTTAAATACCAAAATTTGTTAGCTACAACTAGGCTTCTGCAAAATGTTATAAAATGTGTTAGATTCTCCTCTAATAAAGTCTCTTTCATTAATTCATATCAATATTTTGCCGTGTATGACCACAGAAATGTTTGTGCTTTGTACGCTACCTATACACACATACACACACATTTATATACACACACATATATATATAAAAATATAACCATTTACTTGCAGAAGGTAACTATCACAAAACAGCCATTAGACTCCTATGGAAGGAAATAGTGTGGAATTTTGTTTATTTCTGCTTTGTTTTTCTTGAAGGGGCACAGCCTTCAATAGCTTTTCTGCTTTTAGAAAACTTGTTCTTTGCTGACAGTTGGGCTATTACTGTATTTCATAAAGCCTAAAGCTCCCAAGTTGCTGGAAATAAATTGATTTTGTGAAAATATGCGGCACACAGGTTTTCAATATGGGTCCTGAACAGCCTGTCCCTAAAGTAGTTATTTCCGTTTACACCCCTGACCTGCTGGTGTCTTCGGTGGTGCTGTGGTTTTTCATGTACTTCAAAAGCCACAGATCTGTTTCCATCCTTCTTAATTTAATATAAACTGCACATGCTTCTATCAGTAAGGACTTTCATTTTTATACTTCTTCGATTTCACGACACCAGTGGTTCTATATTTCACAGTGTAGGGAGCAGAATGAAATTACACTGCTCTCAGACTTCAGCAATATCTGGTTTATGTGATTCAGGACCTCCACACAAAGAAGAGGTCACTCTCAATATTTCTGTAAATGGCTCTTTCTGGAGGAGTATATACGGTAAGTCTGACAAAGTGTGATTTGCTTGTTGCGTATAAAGTGGGGCAAAAGCCCCACACACTTCTGTGAGAGTGGTAGAATGCAGCTGCATAATCCAACACCCACTTACTTTGTTTTGACATAATTCTACAGAGGTCAGAATGATTTGAATAAGAGTTCCTATTTTTTTTGCCATCAGCTGTCTTGTATCTCACTATTGCACTCTCTGCCAGCAGGATTTCAGCTTTTAAAAAGCCTCCTCCTTTTACACTTGAGAGCAGAAGCTGGCCTTATGACTATATATGTTGCAGTAAATGACTGTTGCTATACAGAATCTGAACTACCAGCTTAAATTTAGAAAACTGTTTTTTGTACCTAAGGAAATTGATATTTGTACTGAATGTGTACTTTCTCAGCTCAGGTAATACCTCAAGAGTCTTTACTGCAATTAGTTCACTACAGAACTGTAATTTCTATTGTTTCAATGCCTGCAATTCTCATAGATATTTCTGTCCTCACTCCAGCCATTGAACTATTGTAATTCTGACAAATGACTTATTTCTGTCAGTAGACTGACTCATGTGATGATTCTTCCACTACAGTGACAAAATAAACAAAGAGCACAATACACAATAAGAAAAATATTGTAACAGATATTGGTAGGAAACTATCTGAAGGAGTGGTCATTATAATCCCTTCTTGGTGATGGAATATATAACTAGAGGGTCAGGTTCTGTCAGCAAGTGTAGCTAAAGGTAGAGGTTAACAGAATTTCTTCAAACAATATTAGTTTTATCTCATTATTGACAACACACGTTTAAAAGAATCACTATGTATTTCTCTGGCTGCAAGGTTTAAATAACAGCAATAAAAAATACTGGTTGCTTGTTGCTTTAATGGGATGATAACTTCTAGCAAAACAACAGAGCAGAATTACAGCTCACCTGGCCCTTTGAAAATCTCCATCATGTAGCTTATGTTTCATGTTTATGCATCTGCATTTCTTCATGGATATTTTAAGATTGTGTAGGAAAGAGTATCACATTTGGCTAGTGGATGGTTAGAAGATTCAATAGCCATTGATATTCTCTGTCAAATTATGAAAACATGGTCATTCAATTTTCATTAGAGGGAAAATGAAGCCTTTGGTTAGTTTCCATAACTGAAAAAATATGAAATGCGATGTGTAGTGAAATATAGCTGATTTCCAGTGTCTTGAAGCCAATGAGAGTGCTTCAGAAAACAGATTATGTACTGCACATTTAAGAGAAATTCTGAATTTGTTTCTGCCATTTTGTGACCAACATTCTGTTTGTATACACATGTAAAGGGAAGAAGAAAAAAAGTAAGTTAAAGGAATTAGTTTAAAGGGATAACAATCTGAGATGGTGACAATATTTTGAAAAGTTTTTTAGTGTTTTAACTTTTTATTTAAAATGTCAAAACAGCTATGTCAATAACTCATGTGTAACTTGCATATTGTTATTTACTTAAGATGGCAAACAAAAAGATTTGGAATGGAAAGATGTATCAAGCTAGCAAGTCCACAGAATACGAAAGGATGCAACAACTGAATTTGTTATAAGTAATAGAGTACCGGCTCTTCAGTACAGTGAATTGTCTTTATGAGCTTTATTGTTTTAAAACAATCAATTAATTCTAGGATTTCTATAATGAGTTGAAAACTCAACTGTAGCAAAATGTGTTACTCTTATGGTTTTATTTGTACAGTTCTGGGACTTTGTGTATTGTTTTGCAGAATGAGTGCTTAGACCCTAAAGCCCTTTCTGGTTTACTTTCAGAAAGAATTCAGTTATCATCAACCATTACCATATTTTTCTTATATAAATAAGATATCATTTTATTTTAAATGAATACATGAGTTAGATCTTTTCATAATCTTTTATGTGACATTCTTGTAAATCTTGTTCTTACACAGCAAAACCCTTTTCATTTCAGTGTTGCTTAACTTTTATAAGACCTAAATATATCCTTAATCATGGAAGGATGTCCAAAAACAGGTGATTTCACAAGCTCAGCTCAGTTGAATTGGAGAACAGGGGAACATTTAGTTTCATGAACCAGAAACCATAATTAATTTTTTGTTAACTTCCAAAGGAGAACAGTATTTATGGTAATTATATCTCATTTTTTTAAACAAATCAGTTCTGTCTGCCTATCCCATTTTACCTTCCACTGGTACAACTTCCTGAACACAATTGCTTTTCTTACCTATCACTTGAGTGCTCTCAGTCATACCATCATTTGCTACAGTTTGATATTGGAAATGTCATAGTGAAGAATTTGGATGAGCTGGGTTAGAAAAAACAGAATCTGCTGTAGAATGTAGTTTCATGATTTTGCATTTAAATCAGCAGAAAACACACTTCTGAGAAAAAATCCTGTAAACAAATCAGTTACCTATATAGATTTTTAATATTCTATGATTCTATTAGTAGCAAGCAAAAGGTATATCCCAACTGCTTCCTGAAGAACCTTCTACTCCAGAATAGTAGAAGAAAGATATTTACTTTTCTTTTTTTTTTCCTGAGAGCTACTTTGTTCAGAAAATGAAATTGCTGACCTCAATCATGCTTTAAAGTTTAGATGTATTTCCAGCAAGATGTGATTGACTTAAACACAATGTATATCAAGATACTGATTATTTCATCACATTTTATTTTTTTATCCATAGTACTATAATAAAACTAAAGATTTAGTTGCCACACTTTACTTCGTGTTATATCAATATCTGTATCTGTAAAAGTATTTTGTTAAGGAAAAATCTTACCAAATATAATGAAGAGAACTGGAATTGGAAGGTACTGAGAAAATTTAGTGTACTGGTTGACATTTGTTTTAAGTCTAATTATCTAATTTCATTTAGGTTCAGAAAGAACTAAAGAGAGTGAAATACATTTGTGTTATCAAGTAGAAAAAAGGTCTTCAAACACTGAATCAGATTTCTTCAAAATTTTTATAGACAGTAAGTAAACAAGCCTGTTCTTGTTGTATATAGCAACTTTCTTTTTTATGAACAAATTTAAAACTTCCCTGTTTGTTACTTCAGCTTTCATGTAAGGTGGGGAAACTTTATTGTGCTCATTTGAAAAAAACCCAAAGTGAGTCATTGCCCAAGGTTAGTCAAAGGGTTCAAGGCAGAAGCAGGAGGATCCATCTCAAAGTCACCTTCTGTCATCATCAGAACATAACTCTGCCAGGCTCAGTGCAGGCTCCTATATGTTTTCCATCCCAATTTCTTGTTTCTCATACCAAGTTACTTACACAGTAAATTAGTAAAACAACAAATTTGTATTGGATTGTCAGATGCTCTGTAATTCTACAGTCTTCTGCTGAAAACAAACTCATAACCTCTTAACACTAATAATATATTCCCTGAAAGAGTTGTAAGTTTTACTGAAAGGAGATTAAATTATAATGAATTTTACTAACTGAAGTGAAGCTGAACTGAGTATTCTGATGTGGTAATCTTTCCCCTTTGTTACACTCTGTTCCAATCATTCTCAAAGCAGTGTTTAAAAAACAAAAAAGCTGCTGCTGGATAGGACCATGAAGAAGGGAAGTAAGGCACCAGTTCCAATTGTTCTTCAAAATCTTGTGCTACTAAAATTTCAATAGGAAATGTGCATAAAGGAGAAATTATTGCTTTGGTTGTAGCTGGAAGGCTCACAACTGAAGAAACATTAAAGTTCCCTGGATTTCTTTATTTTTTCCTTTAGGGTTTGAAGATACTTAATGATGATACTTAGCTTTCATATCAATATCTCTGTCTCTTGATAATGCTTCACTTGACTGATAGTGTTTCTTTCTCTCAATGCAAAGAGTTGTACTGAGGTTTGCTAGGGGTTAGGCTATAGCCCTTGGGACTGCAGGCTTAGATTTCAGGTTTAGTACCATAAATCTCTCTTTTGGTTATTGAATGTCTATTGAGGAAAACTTATGAAAAACTGCACATATAAAAATAAATTCATGAAATAAGTGTTGCTTTGTATGTCAGAATGTGCAACAGAGTACCTAGTGGTTTGCTGTAATGTTCACATTTTGTGGTTAAAATGTAACAGCTTGTCATTATCTCAGAAAAAAATACTCAGTTCACATAGTTTAAACGAAATGAGGACAGAAGTGGTTTGTTGATTTATTAACAACACATAATTAACTGACAGTCACTGAACTATACATTCAGGATGAGTATCAATAATTCAATAGATAAGCAGTGTTAGTTAGCCACTTACAAAATGCTAATACAGCTACAAATTTCTAAGCATATTTCTGTATCTAACCCCAAACAGTTCTAATCCCAAACATATTCATGCAGTTACATTTGGGCTATCTGTACCCTGTTTTCCGGGAGATAGTGCAGGTTTCCTGAGTGCACACCCTTCCTGTAAGAGATGGGGGTGTTCCAACTCTGTGTGTTCTCCTGCTGCTTCCTACCACCTGCTCACCAGCAAGGGAGCACTCCACAAGTTCCCACATGCACACCGAGATGTGGGTCCCTGCTTGCTGCGTCCCACGTTTGCTGCCTTAGCTGCATGCAGGCTGCTTCCAGTGCCCCACAGGGAGGCTGCACCATCAGCCCTAGGCAGAGATTGCAATGCTTGTAGGGTGACTGCCAGCAGTGTCTCAAACCAGGGGTTTGCTGCTGTTTTCACTCTGAGGTCCCAATGTTTTCAATTTCTTTGCTTCTTTTATGCTTCTTTTTCAGGCTGACTCCTTTGTTTCAAAAGTCCCTTTGTAATTACCTGGTTACTGTTCAAACCAGATGATGGTCATCTTCCTCTTAATGGGCCTTTTAGAAAGGTTGAGCCATGTGATCATCCCCATAATCATACGTAAAAGCTTTAGATTGAACTTGTTATATGGGCAATTAGACAGTCAAAGCAGCATAATTACCCAGCTATGCAAACAATTATGATCTTTGAATTCACCTGAAATTCAACAAGGAGTGATGAGCAATAAAGGAGTCTCATGAGCCCAAATCCTTCAAGGGCAGACTAAGCATTTCATCTAAGGAACTGCTGGTCAATAGAGAACTCACCTGGTTGATTACAGTATTAGCTACACAGATATCAAGCATATTCTGTTAAACCCCAATAAATCTTGGGACAACAGTGTTTTGTTCTTTCTTGAAACTGAAAGGATTATACCTAAACATCTAATTGGAGGTAACATGACATATTAAAAGAAGTGTTGTTTAGATTGAAATTCTAGCTCCATGTGCAAAATCTGAAATGAAGTATTATTTCACACACACACAAGTAGCGTTGTGAGAGGACATAATCCTTATTTTTCTCCCAAGCCTTTCTGAAATGCCATTCCCAAGGCAGTTTAATGAAGTACTCCCAGGCACATTTCTGCAGCTGTCATTTGTGTGTTTGTTCACTGCCCAGTGTTCATTTAATGTTCCCAATGCTCGTAATCCTCTAGTTGTACTCTTGGCATTTAGCCATTATTCTATTATTTCTGTCTTCCCACTTAAAATAGCTCATTTGATATTTTCAGAGGTAGGCTCACAGTATTTTTACTTATGGTGGGTCCTCTTATGGCCAGGATGGCTTCTTAGAATGTCACCATTAAATTTCTGTCTGGATGGGTTTGAGGTTTGTTTTGTACTTCTGTCTCTTAAAACAGGTTATGATCAAGCTTTTGCTCAGTATTTTCTGATACACCACTATTTCCTGAAAGCCGTTACCATTTGGTTCAGAGTTTTGTAGTGACCAAAATGTGGTAGATAAGTATGTATGTAAAAGTCTAGAGACTTGCAGAATAGGCAGCAATATTTCATGTAGTATCTTCATTCCTTCTCTTGGTTCTGGCCAGTACTGAAAAGGTGAAATGCACACAGATTTATGTCATAGGTTTCTGGAAACCCACATGGGGGATTCATGGAGTGATTAGTGGTGTCCAGAGCAAGGTGCCTTCTCTCCATTGTCAGTAGAAACAATTGCAAAATTAAAAATAAAAAAAGGTAGAAATAAGGGTGGCTTCCAAGGTCATGAAGGATATTAGCACTCTGGAAGGAGGAATAAAAGAGGAAAAGAATGTGTGTGTTTTGTTTTAATAACATGTTCTGGATAAGCAAACTGAGCAAATAAAACATGACAAGAAATACAATGGTCATAATTTAAGTGTATGTCACTCTAGGTTTCAAAAAGCAACTAGTTTTCTCAACACCCATGAAGAAAGTCCTACTCCATATTTTAATGGAGTTTTTTTAATAATTTAACTCAGACATTTGGTATCTAATAATGAGAACTTATTCTGGTCTTGTTCAGTACACTTCATCTAATGTAATGCCTCCCCCTTGATATAACAATTGGTGCATCAAAATAAGAGGAAGAATTCTTCGGGGCATACTGTCTGTCACGAAAATGATTATTTTTAATCTGATGTAAGAGTTACAGAGGCAGTTGTGCTCTCCAGTAAAATGAAGGAAAATGTTTGTCTTTTCATTTCATTATGATCCAAAACAGCAAGTTATCCAGGAAGATTTTGTTGCTTACATTAATGCTTATTTATGTAATGATGATCTTGGTGACAGGTTTAGGATATCTCCTCAAGGTACGATTTGAACAAAATTCTGTTAATGAAATCATTCCTTTTAAATTTCTCTTCTGTCAATTAAAGAAATTATTAATTAATTGACTGTAATCAATATTCCCCATTAGTACTCAGCTCTGTTTCAAAAATATCTCAAAGAAGGGAAAATTTGTACCACGTGTACATAGTGAGTTACTTGTTACACTAATATGTAATGTGGGGTCCCTACAGAAATCAAAATACACTGAAATGCAGAGTATCAGAAATGATGTTATATATACTGTTTTAAATTTCTATGTTGCAACTTTTTATGGAACCATGAAAAGGTTTATATTGTAATTCATGCTACTGGAGAAGAAAGGAACAAAAAAAAAAGTAATTACTGCAGGATTCTGAAAGTCCTCTAAAGTATGTGTGGTGTGTAAAATGTTATGGAATAAATTTATGACTACAATTCAGTTAGTTTTGTGAGAGAAGACATAAACAAAGGAAGAATAAGTGGCATTTCAGGGTCCCTCTTTAATCTTCTGAGGTATCTGTTCTGAAAGAAGACTATTCTGTTGGCAGCCTCCACTAGAATGAAGGTCAGCATATGAAGTCATTTACTAAGTTAGTAGGTAAATAAAAGAAAAAGTGTGTCTCAATTTCTATTTTGAAACTTCAAGGGCAGTTATGATGTCTTGAAAGGTACCTATTGATATTCCACTTGCATTATATAATACAGCCAATAAAACATGAGGCTAAATAAGTATTGTGGCCAAAACAAGGAGTAGTTCTCTGAAGCTTGCTTCTTTTAGAAAGAATGCAGCCTATAGAACAGCTTCAGCTGGAGGGTGAACAACTTGAGAGACAAATCGCTGGCTGACAGCTGAGAATAGACTGAAGTTTTCAGGTAAAAATTAATGCCGTTGATTTTGCTGTAATATTATACAAATGCTGCAATGGGATGTTTATATTTTTTTTTACTCTTCTTATTCCTAAATCTTCTCTATATGTGAAATCTCTGTGTAAATGAGCAAGTGCTGGACACTGCTTTTAGGATTTTCACATTGAGTAGTATACTCAGCAATTAGCATTAACTTTTAGGTGTTCTAGTACTAGGACTGAGATTTCATCCTCATGACAGGACCAGCTTGGGGACTAGCAGCCACAAATTTGGAGAAGAATGTCTTTTGGCAACCACAAAAGAATGTCTAGAACATACTGCTGGATTCACTAAAAGGCATGCATTCATCACAAACACATTTCTAGAAACTTTCTATGCCTTAATATGGAATCACATCATTTCAGTTGACAGAGGGAGAGATGGCATGCAAAAGACTTGTCATTTTATGTTCACTGTTAAATTAAAAAAGCTGATTCTACTCATATTGAAGTTAACAGCAAAATTCCTGCTCATTTCAATGACAGCTGGATTGGCCTATAAATGTCCCTTTGTTATTCTTATTCTGCTGTGCATAGTATGTTTTCCTTTAACAACATTCTGTAATTAACAACAATTTGACAGACTGAAAGATCCCACTGTTTCATACTTGTTATTGCTGCACAAAGCTGAATTGTGGGTTTTGTTGATAGAGGGAAATTGCAGTTAAGTGAAATGTGCTCTCTTTCCCACAAAATAGCTCTTTCAGTATAACCGTATGATGCTCATACTAAATAACAGCTTGCTGATTATAAACTCATAAGATTACCATGCTGAAGACTTTTTACTATGCAAACACAAGAGTATCCAGATTTTGCTGAAACCGGCAAATTCTGACTTAACTATGCATTAATCAGGCCTAGTACTCTTTCAGTTAGCAGGGGAAAAATTCACAAAATTATCTGGCTAAAACATCACTTATTTTTAAAGCATCTTTCTAAGGGCAATATGGTCAATAGGAAGTCACATATATGCTGTTGATGGAACAGGAGAGAGAGGGAATATGTAAGGTGTTATGACATGAGAGTGCAAACCCCAACGACAGTCTGTATTTAAAGTAGCTTCTGTTGTTGAGCTTCACCATTAAACACCAGAGACTCCACCCAGATAATAAACATTGTTTATATGGAAATGTCGACCTCAAATACAGAAACTGTAATAGCTAATAAGCCAGACATTAGGCAGTTCCACTCCTTCTGGACCAAAAGTCATTAAACAATGCCTTCCTTGTTCCAGAGGAAAAAAATGTCCTAACTGTATCAGAAGACTAATTTTGTATTGTACAATAAAGTATGACAGTGAAAAGCTTTGGTTTTGAAATGAACCTCTAATCTCTTTAAGTTTAAACCTCACAGATAAGATAAGAATTTGGGAAAATACCAAGAACGTTAGGTCAATCTATAGTATTGATTCAGGCTGCAGCTCAATAAAGCAACAGTCAGCTTAAGTACATGCTTCAACTTATTTAAGTACATTTTAGTCCATAATAGAGTCTCACTCAAGCTTCTGTTTGGATCTGTAGAGGTGCCACGGTTTGTTTCTGCAGACCAAACTGCAATTGTGTAGCCACAGAGCTCTGTACCATTCTTTCTCTCAAAATGCTAATGAGACTAAAATTAAGCCTTTTTCTCCTGAGACAACGTTAACATTTAACAACTCTCAAACAATGAGAAATCTTTCCTTTCACACCATTTTTAGAATCACAAGGATAATTTACCATATCTAGTTCATATATATATATTTTTTTTGTGTCGTGTTTCTCAAATGTTCTTTTCATCTATCTTCTCTTTCTGACTGTGTTCTCTGGCAGAGCAGGCAGTGCCTGGATATTTTCATTCCAACCATAAGTATTGAAGATCTCTAAGACATTAATTCTGTAAGAAACAATACACAGCCTTTATAATTTCAGAGATGTAGATATATAAAGTTCATGTTTATGGCTAAAGTGCAAAGCTCAGCAACTTCTCTCTACAGAGTTTTTGAACTGCCAGGTTCAAATATTTGTGATCAGTGCACAACTGGAGGCCAGCTGGAGTCCAGTCCCGTGGAGTCCAGTCACTAGTGGAGTACCCCAGGGGTCTACACTGGGGCCCATACTGTTCAACACCTTCATTACTGACCTAGATGATAGGGCAGAATGCATCCTCAGCAAATGATACAAAACTGGGAGGAGTGGGTGCTACACCATACAGATGTGCTGTCATTCAGATGGACCTCAACAGGCTGGAGAAACAGGCTGACAGGAACTTCATCAGTTTCAGCAAAGGGAAATGCCAGGTCCTGCACCTGAAGAAGAATAACCCCAGGTACCCAAACATGCTGGGGGATGGCCAGCTGGAAAGCAGCTTGGCAGAAAGGGACCTGGGGGTCCTGGTGGACAAGCTGAGCACAAGGCAGCAATGTGGCCTTGTGGCAAAGAAGGCAAACAGCATCCTGGGCTGTATTAGGAAGACCTCTGTCAGCAGGTCAAGAGAGGTGATCCTTCCCCTCTGCTTGGCCCTAGTGAGACACATCTGTAATGCTGGGTCCAGTTCTAGGCTCCCCAGTACAAAAAAGACATGGACATACTGGAGCAAGCCCAGTGCAGGGCCACTAAGAAGATTAAGAGAGTGGAACATCTTTCATGTAAGGAGAGGCTGAGAAAATTGGGACTGTTTCATCTTGAGAAGAGAAGGCTCTGGTAGCTATACTGTCACTGTGTATCATAGCATCATAGAATATCTCAAGTTGGAAGGGAACCATAAAGGTCATTAAGTTCAACTCCCTGCTCCTTGCAGGATGACCTAAAACTAATCCATGTGACTAAGAGCATCATCCAGACACTCCTTGAACTCTGACAGGCTTGATGCCATGATCACTTCCCTTGGGAGCCTGTTCCAGTGAAGAGCCTTTTCCTAATATCCAATCTGAACTTCCCCTGATGCAGCTTCATTCCATTTCTTCGTGTCCTATCACTGGTCACCAGAGAGAGGAGATCAGCACCTCCCCCTCCACTGCCCCTCTTGAGGAAGTTGTAGACTGTGGTGAGGTCACCCCTCAGCCTTCTCTTCTCCAAGCTGAACAAACCAAGTGACCTCAGCCGCTCCTCATAAGTCTTGCCCTTGAAGACCTTTCACCATCTCGGTCACCCTCCTCTGGACACACGCTAATAGTTTGATGTCCTTATATTGAGGTGCCTGAAACTGCATACAGTACTTGAGGTGAAGCCACACGAGTGAAGTGGAGAGTGGGACAATCACCTCCCTCGACCGACTCCTGATTGGAGTGAGTAAAGAAGACAGAGCCAGTCTTTCCTCAGTGGTGTCCTGTGACAGGAGAAGAGGCAATGGGCAAAAACTGAAATACAGGAAATTCCATTTTTAAACACAAACATAAAAAATTACTGTGAGGGTGGTCAAACACTGAAACAGGTTACCCAGAGAGGCTGTAGAGTCTCCACTCTTGGACATACTAAAAAAATGACAGGTCGTGGTCCTGGACAACCTTCTTTAGCTGACCCTGCTTTGATCAAAGGAGTTTGACTAGGCGGTTGCCAGAGATCACTTCCAACCCTCATCATTCTGTGACTCTGATCTACAGGTCACTGTTACATATTTATTTTGAACAAATTGCAGATTGCAAGGAAATTAATCCAACTTTCACTATTTGTTTTGTGCTAAATAGCAAGTTACATATGAATCTAGATTTGATTCTGATATTCAGAAATTTAATATAGAACCAAAAACATGACTGTTCTGTGGCAGACCAAAGGTCCATCTCATTTATTGACTGCTACCTGACAGTGAGCAGGGTCAGATACTAAGCAGAAAAGTACAACAGTCAAGCCTACAGTAACACTCCCCTTGGTATACTTCCTCATACCAATTTGCTATATTCTCTCTTTCTTTTTCTTGACATCCAAAGCTCTTTTATAGATGCTAGATAGGATTTTGAAGCCCACAGATAGAAGCATACAGGTAAAAAAGAAATTGCAAAGAAGTGAGGTGTAAGGAGGGAATAACACTCTGCTGAATTCTTCCCTTGCAAGGCAGTATATAATCAAAAGACTAAGATGACATACGCTTTGAAACAGTGATAATTCAAACTATTGCATGCTATGTTTTTTGATGATGGTTTTCCGCCATCTGACCTGCACAGCTGTGGAATGGGGTTTACTAAGCCTCGGGTGAGTATCCTAGCTAGTCGATCTCTGCATAAGAAAGGTGTTCCTTTTCTTTTGGATGCTGGAGTTTGGAAGTACCACTTCTTCCAAAGAACCTTGTCCTTTATTCCTTATCTGCATGATAAGTCTACATTTTTTAAATGGAAGAAAGATCTCATTATATCATACCATATTTGGGGAGTTCAGTTACAGGTTTTAAATGCTTATGATATAATGCATTTCTAATTCTGTAGTCCCAAATTTGTGTTTCCTGACTTTTCCACTTAGTTCCAGAAGCTTATTCTACAGTGATCACTTTATATGCAGGCTTTCCTCTTTGTAGATAAAATTTAGACAGGGCCTGTTAATTTTAGCAACAATCAGATTCTATATAAATGTGTAATAAACTCAAGTTACTATAACAAGGTCTGCGTACATAATACCAGAGTGCTTCCCATTCAGCTCCTGTTCTACCTCAAGGGAAAAGAAAAGCAAAACTGTAAGAGAAATCTTTGAACCTCACTGTCATGTATCACAAAAATTTCTATCAGTTAAATGATTTATTTTTTCTAAGTTAAGGAAATAGGATTGAGGCTAATTGGTAAGCATATACTTCCATTTCTGTATGCAGCAGTATCATATTGCACTGTGTGTTCAATAATCTCAGCCTTGAATCAGTGCTGATCTCTGAAAATTGTTCAAGCTAGGCAGGTTGCTCAGTGCAGTTTTTCTGAATGTCACGGGAGAGGTTAATCCTTTTTCCAAAGGCAGAATGATGATCCTTAGGCATATGACTGTTTATGTGGCACCAGGATGAATGCAGCAAAACTTAGGCGTAAAGACCAAGACACAAAGTTATGATTTTGGATCATAATCATAAGGCATTGTGAGTGGTGGTGGAAGCACTGTTTTCATACCAACATGCACCTGCTTCCCCTTTCCCTGTAGAAGACATCTAAAAGGATTATTCATAGGGAGCAAATATGTGTATGAGGAAGTTATTAGAACTGTTTCCTGCCATATGGGAGCAGCTTATTGGGTCTGCTGTGCATCATTAATGCCTTCATAAAGTTGCTTGTATGCAATTAATTATGTAACTGCAAATTGGCATTGAAAAGATTGGTATCACGAAGTAAAGAAGTATCTTCATCTACTGTCAGAGAATATAATAAAGATGACACACATTTCTAGACTTAAAAGGTTTTTTCCTAACATAAATCTTTTTAGTACAAATATTTTCCAAAGACTATTTTAATATAAAAATACTAAAATATCTGCCAATTAATTAATATTCGCTATGAAAGAGTGCGTATTATTATAAAAAGTTTTGAAAAGTTTTGCATTACTGCTATTAACAGATTTGTCTGCAAGCTGATTTCCTTCCCATCTTCCTGAAGGGCAGTATAGCTGATTGCAAATAAATGGAATTCTGAGTAGACTCACAAAGCTCGTGGCAATGTGTACTTAACATGATATATTAAAGTCTCAGGCATTACACCTCTATTACCCTGAAGCACTGATACTCAGTTTTACTATAGCACTGTTAGTAGCAGAAACCAATGCAGTATCCTTCCATAGCTTGATCCTTTAACGTCTGGCTTTAAGAGTCTTCAGCATGACAGGTTTTCACTAAAACAACTTGGCAGTTCAAAAACCTTAGAATAGTTTGAGTTGCAAGCAAAAGACAGAGATGTGAAAGAAGGTACAATTCCCTTCTCCTTTGTACACATGGTGACACATCCTTACAAAACACAAACTTTCCAGAAAAAAAGCCATGTTCCTGTTAAATCCAAATTGTTACTCTGTCAGGGCAGTCTGTTCCACTCCTCTCAGCAGAAACTCCAGAGAGAAGAGAATATATAAACAGAAGAAAAAGCATTACACTCAGTTTTCTTTCCAATCATGAAAGCAGTAATGTTTCATGCTTTATGGTTTAGTAACATCCAAATACTGAAAATATATATGCAGTCTCTTATTTATTCTGGATTTTAAACTCCCAGTTCCAGATGACCTCAAGAAGAGATTATATATCTGCATTAACACATGAACACCCCAAAACTTTTCCCGTGGACTGTTTCATTGTCCTAGCATGTGCATCACAGTACCCTTAGTGTTTTCTAAGGAGTTGCTATAAATTGAGGGATGATACCTACAGACTGCAAACAACACTTTTCTCTTTAGGGAAAAAAAAAACCAAGCACGTTCGTATAGCACCTAAGAATACCATTGTACCTGCTCAAAAATTTCAGCAGATTTTTTTATTTCCAGAACTCAGGGTGCTGTTATTACTTTTACCTATTGCATACATCAGTAATCTGAATTACCACAGGATAGAGAACGTGTTCCCAGTGTGCACAGACAGATACACAATTAAAATATCTGCATTTTCTCTATGATTAAGAAAGAACTCAAAAGCCAAGTGGCTTGTAATGTGAGAACTGCACAGCAGTTGGAGCAGGGTGTTCAGACTGATGTCGGCTGGTGTCCTGCTAGCTTTGACAGTAGGTTAAGTGATCGTGAAACTGGTTCAAAAACATCTATGCAGGGGTAGCTGTAATTTAATATTTTGAATGAGAAAATACAGAGGGGCTTTGCACAAACATTTTTTTCACTTCTGCCAGAGAAGTAATGAGTTCTCCTGGGATGTATTGGGGCAGAAGAATGGAAGGAAAAGAAATGAGGAAAAAGGGGAGAAAACAAGTCCTAGGCTTCTTGATTACATGCCACTGTCCAGGAAAAAGACATAGATCATAGAAACACTACTGTGGGAAATTCTCAGTAAAATGAGAATATGTAGTCGTGATCTGGTTTCAGGCTGTGGTAGCCTCTCTTGCTTTATGGAGATCTCTCATTCCTCTAGAGAATAAGCCAAATGCCTTCATAATTCAAAATCCACTGACATCTGTGGTTGACTGACAGGCTGGCAGAGCGCTGAAAAGCCAGCTGCCCTCTGTTGCTGGTGAACAACTTGAGAGGTGTTAGAGCTTATATTTAACATATCTGGGGACAAGTCTGTCTCAGAGCAGGCTGATGTCCATCATGATATTGATGTTTAGTTTAAATCTCTGCTTGAGACGTCCAGGAAACTCGAAGGTGAGTATGTAAGATCCAAGGACACAGGTGGTCTCTTACCAGACCCACTCCCTCAGATCTTCCAAACAATGAGTGGTGAGCACAAGCAGTGAGTGTATTATTTGCTTTACTGTCATGTCTTCAGACTGCCCTACATCATGCTCACTCCCTCCACCTCTCCCTCCACTTAGTCCAGAACATATCCTCAGCTCTTCTTGCTCATTCACTAGCTACTCAGCTCATCCATGATCCTATACTGTGTCTAAAACATTCAGCTAGTTGTACTGCTTGCTTTATTTAGTCTCTCCTACCAGGTACTGATGTTAATCTGTGAAAATATCATTCTTACGATCCTTTTGCTTTCTGTTAACCTGACTACCACGATGAATATGTGGGAGCTGAGTTTTGTAGCTTGGTGATCAAGCCTCACTTTTGAGTTGTCCAGGAAAGTAGATATGACCTGGTCATACTAAAAATAAGAACATGTTAGACAGGAGAGGATCAGGAGAAAGTGTGCTTATGTATGTGAGAAAGGCACATTAAATTTTTAGGGTCCTTTTCTTTCAAATATCTGACTGCATCTAGCAGTATACTTCAGGTGAATGATGGGCCTGGGGAGGGTGTTACACTCAAAAAATCTTGTAATGCGCAGAAGGGAATATGCCATATGTAGAGTTAAGAACTTGTGAGTCCAATGAATGCTTTAAAAATCTAATAGTTCAAGTTGTATAATCAATGCAGAAATATATAATACCTGATAGATGTTATATAAAAGCATGCTAGTCTCCACTCCTTTTCTTTGGTATTAAATACACTCTTCCAGTGCTCCTCTGGGTCCTAAAGTTGACAGTTTTATTCTTCCTCAAGAAGTGGGGAGGAAATTTTGAAGAGTCATAGACCTCCTGGAGTCTTTATGGGAGAAATATGGTGTACCTGGTGAGGTCCTTTCTGCCTCACCTCTAGTCTACACAAGGAGCTAGGTTTATAGGTGTCCTTATGGCATCCTGCATCCTTCTCTGGGCAGGCAGGGCAGTGTGGCTGGCACTCACTGGCCACCCCCAGTCCTTGGGACACCCAAGGCTGGAGTTCGTCACTCGGTAATGACCACGGCTGCTCACACCATTACCACAGATGGTACCGCACAGCCTCAACTCACCCCAGGGAGGTGAGAGTCACCCAGGCCAGGCCCAGGCCCCACAGGCCCCAGACCCTGCACCCCAGGGCAGCCCAGGTCCAGGGACTTCTGCTAGTGATGGCAAAAGTCACATTTACCATGTTATTGTCAGTGTCCTCAGTGGACTGATAGGCCCCATGCTCCCACCCAGCTCTGCCCAGTCCATCCTGGCCAGGCACTGCAGCAGGACTGGGGCTGCAGCTACTGGGCAGGAGCCAGGTGAGAGGGAGCCGGGAGAGGCCTAGCAGGGCCCTCCTGCTGTGCTTGGGAGCTGCCTTGAGAGCCCTGGCCCTTGGCCTTGGCCTTGCTCAGCTCGTTGGGGTGCAGTGTCACTTGGGGAGGGGAGGGCACAACCCCACCAGCCTACAGGCTCCTGCCTGCCCACCTGGCCTATGCTGACCTCAACAGCTACAAGGAGTATAAGTGATCGATGCCATATAGACAGCGTAATAGTCCTAAACACCCACTACGAGAAGGAAATATCATAACAATTCCTGTCATTTATCATCCAATGCCCTGGTAAAACTAATATCTTGTAGCAGGACGAGGTAAGCCAACGGTTGGGACACAAAGAAAGAATTGTGGGCTACTGCTGCTCATTCATCCCAGTTTTGAGTGGAGCCAGATGAGGTGATGCTTTCAAGGGGCTTCCAACTGTGAGATGTTCTCTCTGCAGAGCTGAGAGTGTTTGTCTTGACCTGATACATGTCGGGGAGGAGGCTGTTTGTAAGAGAAGGCAAAGTTCATATTCCATTGGTGTGCACCATAAGTTTACAAATGTATTCCATTGTGGTGGGTTGACCTTGGCCGGCTGCTAGACCCCCGCCCAGCTGCTCTCTCACTCCCCCTCCTCAACCAGACAGTGGAGAAAATAAGATAAAAAAGCTCATGGGTGGAGATAAAGACAGGGACTTCACTTACCAATTACCATCATGGGCAAAATAGTCTTGACTTGGGGGAAATTAATTTAATTTATTGCCAGTTAAAATATGTTTGAGTCGTAAGAATCAAAACCAAAACAACTAAAAGAACACTTCCCCTCCCCTCTTTTTCCCAGGCTCAGCTTCGCCTCTTCAGTCCTGACTCCTCTACCTCCCCCTGCTCCAAGCACTGCAGGGGGATGGGGAATGGGGGGACTGCGGTCAGTCTGTAACAGCTTCTTTCTGCTGCTCCTTCCTTCTCACACTTTTCCCTGCTCCAGCCTGGGGCCTTCCCCCCAGCTGGAGTCCTTCAGGGAATATCCACCTGTTCCAGCATGGGGTTCTCCGTGGACTGCAGTGTGGATACCGGCTCCAGCACGGGGCCTTCCCTTTCTCACACGGGCTTTCCCCGCGGCGCCCGCCCGCGGCTGAGGGGCTCAGCTGTGCCCTGCGCTGGGGCCGCTGGAGCCGGCGGGAACCGGCTGTGTCCGGCAGGGGGCAGCCCCGGCCGCCCCTCACAGGGGCCGCCCCTGCAGCTCCTTCACGGCCCAAATCTTGACACCTACACCCAAGAAACCCACTGAGCCTCATGAAGATTTTCTTGATTATATGTAGTTTTACACTTCGAATTTTGGTTGCTGAGAGCATAGCGGTTAAGTATGCACTGTGCAGGGTCAAGCATGCATTTTTTTCCCATATTCCTGAGCTAGTTTAGCTCTATGTTGAATTCTAGACATACTGAGCCTGATCCTGCTTGTTGCCATCAACTGTTTGACAGAGTGGTGACATATTGCACTAATGTATTACTTTTTCATAGCAGTTGTGGCAGTAGTAGCAATATACCATTGTATCCTTTTAAGATGCCAGTACAGGCAATAGAAACTGGATCAGCTTATAGCACACATGGTATAGCTAGCCGTACCTGGTCTTTGTGGTCAGTCATCAACTGCCCACTGGGAATTTCCTTCATGTTAAGGTCAGAATTTGCAAGGAGAGAAAGATGGATGAAGTAGCCCTGTTGCAACGAGTTCTGGCTCTAGCAACCTCAGAGGTGGATAGAGGGGCAGGATGCATAACCAGCTCTCTATCTGTTTCCGTTCAACTACTTAGCAGAATCACAGGAAAACAAGAACAGTGAACAGGACTGTGCCCGCGTTTAACTAACTTGTAGCAGGTGAGAATGATCCTTTCTTGTCATCACTTACTGCTAGTCTGGCATTGGGACACTTGTCCTTTCTGATTCAGCCTTACTTTCTTAGCCTGTCACATACTGTAGTTACATCTCCACATCTTGGACTGTTTTGCTTGTTTTGCTCCCAAGACTAAGGGAGGATCATGCTTTTTATTATGTCCACGGCTGTCACATTCAGTGTACTAAAAAATATGTATAGATAGACACCACCTGGCTCAAAGAGCTTAATCCTCAAATAAAAATATTTTCATTCTTTTTATTCATTTATCATGCAGAGGATCGGGCCCTTAAATTCTTTACTTTGGTTATTAATCTAGATGTGTATAGGAAAATTATATAAAGAATTAAATAAATGCACTAAAGAAAACTAAGCCTATAACACAAAAGTCCCATCTTTCTACTCTACTTTTGAAAGCTACTAAAAATATAACTATGGAATTAAGTCAGCAAGGAAAAACTCAGGGACTTCTAGACTAAACTTTTCTTTTTTCATTTTCAGTTAACAACTTACAGAGAATTCAAATACAGTTAGGTTCCTTTTTTATGCCAATGGAAATGCTGTGCCACATACTGTCTTCTGAGGTATGTTATCAGGAATATGCCTGCAAACATATCTTCAATGGACTTTACAGGATCTGACTGGAAATTACAGGGCAGTTCTATTGATGAAGGAGGAAATACAGAACTAGAGTTGTTCTCTTTTAGCTGTGTTGATTCTCTGGGAATAACAGGATTAAAAATTGTGCAGATGTATTTTTGCTCCTGAAATCAGCAAACAGTTCTGAGGAGATACGCGAGGTATATCTTCCGATTAAGACAGTGCCAGTTTAACAGCCATTCTTTCTCAATGGGACACGGTTTTAAATCAGAGAAGATGATAAAAAAAGGATAAGATAAGAATGTTTAAGATTAATTTCATGTCTCTACTGTTTTATTAAATCTTGAATGTTCTCTTAATTGCAAGTTTACAGCTTATTTCCTTACTTTTTATTTTAAGTCTTTCATATTGGTCAAATATGCATGCCACCCAGTTCTAAGGACAGAAAAGTTCCAAACATATTCAGGCAGCTTCTTAAAGACATTGTATTTATAAGAGACAAAAAAATCCATCTAATTAAATTAATTATATATTTATCAATTTCTATACATTTTAAACTATAAAGATGTATGGATTTATTCTTAGAGAATGAAATGTAAACATATTTATTTCTAAATAAACATAAAAATAATTCCTCTTAATCATGTAATTTGAAGGTTTTTTGCTTATTTGAATCTTAGTGTTCCCCAAGTACTCAGCACATTATTTATTTCAGTCTAATAATTTTTTTCTGCATTGATTAAAACTTTGACCCTACACACAGAAAATAATAACTTTATTTACAGTAATAATCTAATTTAATTTAGTTGGAGTACTTGCAATGATAATTAGGAGCAGTCAATGATTTAAAAAAATGCAAATTTTAGTGGTATTATACACATTGGCAAATAATTTTTAAGCATTCATAAATATATAAGAATGTTCCAAATTTGGCAAATTATGTGTGAATAGTTATGAACATATAAAATTCTACATTTAATTATATTTGTAAATATTTGTTTCTGCAATGAAAAAGGTTTTACCCAAATGTAAAGAAAAAAAGTTGAAATAACTTAGAAAGAAAGGTAAAATTATTACTTCTGTCACAAATATGCTTTGAATTATTTAGATTGCATATGAAAAAGTAAACGAAAAGGAAAAAAAATATACATATTAAAATACATTTGCTTCCTTTTTAGAGAAGCTTAGGATAACGTAGGCTGTAGGGGACAAAAGCCGTATTAGAGCAGAGGTTACTAAGTCTTTCTCATCTGCACATTCTGTCATTTCACCATAAAACACAATAAGGTTGGTCAAACATGCTTTTTCCCTGGTAAATGCACATAAAATCTTCCTAATTACCATCTTTTACTTCACATGCCTGGAAATGTTATCCAGGAGAAGGTGCTCTGTTATTTCTCCAAGGACTGAGGTGAATCTGACTGGCTGACAGGTCCCTGGTTTATCCCTTTTGTATTACTTAAGGATAGGTGAGTCCAGTACCATCCTCTTTCTAGTTATGTGGGACCCTCCCCATCTGCTATGAATTTTTGTAGATGCTAAGCAGAGGTCTCACAATCATATCAGAAAACTTTTTCAGCACTTTCAGGTGAATTCCATCTGGTCCCATGGATCTGAATGCATCCCTAACATGTTGCTTTCTCACTTCTGTGACCAGACTTCATCTATGAAAATAGAAGCAAAAAAGGCACAGAGTAATTTAGCCTTTTCCACATTGTCCACCACTAGCTTCTCTCCCCTGTTCAGCAACAGATCTGTCTCTTCCCTGAATTTTCTTTTCCTATGCATATCTTGAAGATTTCCTCCTTGTTATACTTCACGACGCTATCTCATTTTAACTTCAGTGAGTCTTTGGCTTTTCTGATTCCATGCATAAGTGTCCAAGCAATACTTTTATGCTCCTTCTTTGTTGCCTGTCCTTGTCTCCAGTTCTTGGATGCATTTTTGTTCTTCGTGAAGGTCTTTATATGGCAAGGTGGGCCTTCTGGTGAAATCCTTGGTCTTGCTGACCACTGAAATAGTTTGCTTATAAACTCTCTCTCTCTTTTTGTTTTTTTTTAATAAAATAAGCCATCTCTCATAGGCACCTTTGTACTTCATGGCAATTGCTCAGGGTATTCTGCCTAGTAAATTGAAGGCTGCTCTCTGGAATAAGTCCAGAATCTAAATTATACTGTTTAGCTTCCCAGATCCTTCCTCTAGGTTCTGAACTCAGTCAGTTCATGGTTATGAAGTCCCTATCTGTGCATTAGTTGACTCCTCTAGCGCTTGCCTTGGGAAATAATCACCAGCATAATCTAGGAACCTCTTGAATTGCTTGCACAGTGCTGTGTTTTCTTCCCAGCAGCCGACTGTATGGTTGAAAACCCAAATAAGAACCAGGTCTTGAGTTCATGAGACTTCTAATAGTTGTGTACAAAAAGCCTCATCCACTCCCTCCTCATGTAGAGGTTTGTGATGGATTCTCACCGCAACATTGCACTGCTACTTACCCTCTGATCTTGACTCTCTCAGATCCCGTGTTTCACAATGGGCCACTTCACAGTTAAGAAGCTTACTCTTCCTCTTATAGTTCCCTATCTGTCCTTCCTAAAAATCCTGACAAGTTTATTTTGCTCTTGATAAAAGATTTTTTTTCCCTCTTTCCTCTCTCCATGTCCTTAAAGTGAAACTAATTATGTATTGAAGCACAGATTCTGACAGCAACTTAATGAAAGAGAACATAAAAAATTAACTTAATTATCTCGTTAGTTCTTGATGAGTTACTGTCCTACTTATTCATGCAAATAATGTACCTATAGTTACTAAATCTTGTAAATTTCCTCATCTCCGTGTCTGATATGTGTTTTGGAGATTCTTCTGTATGTTTGAGACAATAATATATAATCAATTACTGGGACTAACCTCTATGCAAGCAAAATGGTAGACCTTAGCAAAAAACATCTTTTACTTTAGATTCTTCAGATTTCTCAGAAATTCCCTTTCTTTTTATCCTTTGTTTCCTCTCCTTGTAGACCACAATAATATAATATATAATTTTAATAGTTGCTTGTGCTAATATTCTGTTAACACAAATGTAACTCATTTACCGACTTTCCATAAGCAATGACAGAACACAATATAACAATGGAAACACCCAAGACCTCCCTCAGATATGCTTAAAAGCAATACAGATTTCCTTGCTCATTTGGCTTTTCTCAGTATTCCCTTGTGTCATTTCAGTTCTTTGCAGCTTTATTTATATTACAATACAAGGAGAGAGAATTGATAATGGGTAAAAAGATATCAGATGGAATATTTGTCACTTGTGATTGAAGACCAAGGAATTCGATAATGAAAAATGCTAGTTAGGCATTACTTTATTCATTATATAATTTAGAAATTAGCTATCTGATTTCATTATCTAAAATAATCTCAGAGATTTGAGTCTCTGTATAACAAAGCTTTAAACTTCAGGAAGAATAAAAACATTGGATTGTGCTGCTGTCTTTAAATCTGACGTTCTTCAGTCTATCACTGATAAAGCAACCTAGTTGAATCTCAGAAGTTTTCTACTGTAGGATTTAGATACAACATAACATTCACACTGATACGAATATTACACTTGCTTCCTGATGAGTTACTGCTATGGTGCTTTCTTCACTGAAGAAAGACCTGGTGTTTTCATACATCTTTACGCTTTTATTTCTGTTCAGCATTATTTGATTTTATTGAAGGTAATTCTTAATATTGCTCTAAGGCCTGGAAATTCTAAAGCACTGTGCAAATACTTAGTACATCCCTATCAGACAGGTCAATAGTATTATCCCTATTTTTCAACACAACAGATTGAGAAAGAAATCTTTCAGTTCATGTTTGGACTCATCTGTTTCAAGTCCTAATAAAAATAAGCCATCTTTGTCCTTGGTCAATTTTAAAAGTAGCTGAATGTGGATCTTGAATGACAGTGTTCAAGACAGTAAATCCCAGGAAATGGGCAACATTTATCCCTGCTTGGGCTATTTTGAACAGGAAGATTCCAAATGTATTTTGAACTTAAATTTATTGATCATATTACTATTGATTTTGCAGACTAGGTTAATCTAGTTTAATGTTCTCTTTTGCCGCCTTTGTAATTTTAGTCAGAGCATTCAGTCATTTTGAAGCTCCTCCTTCTCTTACTGTAGACTAGTTTTATACTGTCTAGGTACAATTCTTTCTGTTTTCTCTACTTTTACCATGCTACATCTGTCTTTTTGCATGCTTTGCATTTTTACAAGTTTGATCTGCCTTGTCGTCTGCATTATTCCCCTAGAAAATGTTCAGATATTAGGTGCATATCTTCAGAAAATTCCGCAAAATATTTTGACCTTTTTTTACCATATTATCAGCCTTGAACATCCAAGGTCATCTATAACGCCTTCTATGGTATTTTCAGGCTTTCACCCCTTCAGCAAATAGATGCGGTTATGCCTCACATTTCCATTTGTATGAATTGTGTACTACATTTTTCCTAGTAAATGAATTAACATAAATTGGAGACCTATTTAACCAATCATTTTCTTTTATTTCATAAAATATATAACTTTGTTTATATGTCAAAGATCTTGTATCATCTGGAAGACACATAATGATATCTTAGACATAGGTGAGAACAGCTTTGCAACAAATTTAAGTACATATGTACAAATATTTTTCCAGTATCAACTGCAAAACCAGGAAGTGAAATGGGAAATACATTTTTCAGTTGAAGATCAGGGTTCATGACCAGAAGAGGGTGTAAGGAAGAAAAAAAAAAAATTACTTATATAGCATTAGATAAAAATACGCTGTTTCTGAGAACAGTGAAAGAAGTCGGGAATAATTAAAAAAAAAAAAATGTAATAGGGGCTGAACTGAAATACTCCTTCAGAAGAAGAAGGAAGAAATTTTTTGGGAGACAAGTTAAAGGTAAGACTAAAATAGATTTGTTAAAAGAAAATCATAATTGACCTCAAATTCTTTTTGAACTGTGTAGAAAAGATGCACTCTAGGAAGATACCAGTTACATAGCACTTACAAGAGGTGGTAGCAATACCTTTAATACAAAATTCCATAAATATATTTCTTTTTTATAATTGACCTTCTAGCAAATTGGAGGAAAACCAGTCTTGCCAGAGAGCAGAGAAGTGAGCTGTTGCTACAGCTTCCAGAATGATCACGATGCTTTCTTTACTTCTGGGGCAAATTTAAGAAATGATGTATTCTCAGTTGTCAATGACTGGCATGGGTGGGTCTTCACCAACAAAGTACTGGGACTGGAACAGATGTAAACCAAAAGTGATATAAGGCTGTGGGTTTTTTTAAAATAGAAAACAAACACAAAACCATTTCCAAATTGCATTTTTAATAGAAAACCAGGTAGTTTGCAAATATTATATTGAGGAGAATAGTATTTCTATAAAAGAATGACATAAGGCAATGATGTATACTATAACTTCTGCATGTGTCTGTGTATAACTGAACAAATATAGAATGAAATTATTAAAAAATTGTGGATCTGATATTGTCTACACAAAAATGGCTTTTCTTTTCTGGAAATAACTTCAGGATGAATGAACTTCCAAGTTACTGTAAGCTGGCATAAAGCTCTTCACTGGTACTTTTTCACAATTCCTGGGAAACAGCTGAAGAAGAAAAGAAACAAAAAACCCCTGTACAAGTAGCCATGCAAATTTCAGAGCTGGAAGGTTCCTTTTTCTTTGTTCAGGGCAATATAACAGAGTCCTTATTCACACTGAAAATGAGCTACTGATCCAGACAATTCCAGTATTTTTTCATACAACTTTCCTGTAAATCAGGAGCTTCAAGGAATATTTTTCTAATATTCTTTATGCTTTCCATTCAGAGGTTCATGGTTGTACTGGTTTTATCTGGGATATAGTTAATTTTCCTCATAGTAGCTGGTATGGTACTATGTTTTGGATTTGTGCTTAAAATAGTGTTGATAACACAGTGATTTTTAGCCATTGCTGAGCAGTGCTTACACAGCGTCAAGGCCTTTTCTGCTTCTCACACCACCCCACCAGTGAGTAGGCTGGGGGTGCGCAAGAAGTTGGGAGGGGACGCAGCTGGGACAGCTGACCCCAACTGACCAAAAGGATATCCCACACCATATGATGTCATGTTCATCAATAAAAGCTGGGGGAAGAAGGAAGAAAGGGGGAACATTCGGAGTGATGGCATTTGTCTTCCCAAGTGACCGTTACATATGATGAAGCCCTGCTTTCCTAGAGATGGCTGAACATCTGCCTGCAGGTGGGAAGTAGTGAATGAATTCCTTGTTTTGCTTTGCTTGCGCATGCAGCTTTTGCTTTACCCATTAAACTGTCTTTATCTCAACCCACCAGTTTTCTCACTTTTATCCTTCCAATTCTCTTCCCAGCCCATGGCGGGGGGAGTGCGTGGGTGGTTCTGTGGGGCTCAGCTGCTTACTGGTGTTAAACCACAACAAAGGTTCATATAATTCACATACGTAATCAATACTGATGCTCATCAGGCCTATGCAAAGCTAACTTTCTGCTGTTCTTTTGGTATGAAGCCATCTTCAATCTTATCCTGTTCAGTGCCAAATTAACCAAGTGATGTATTTTGTGTACTGGCTTGGAAAGAGGAGGGGAAATAAACCCCTTTCTGAGTATCACTAGAGACACTGTCAGGTGCTCTATTACTTGGCTTTAACAGATGGAAAGGTAGTAGATGGAAAAAAAATTCCTCTCACTAATTTTTTTCTGAGAAAAAAAATAGACTCTTGATAGAACAATTTTAATGGAAAATTGGAAACTCACAAGGAGAAACAGAAACCTTCCACAACAAAACATTAAAATGAGGTTTTATAAAAGGAAATTATTTTATTATCAACACTTTCCTATTTAAATAATAATAACGCCAAATCCCTCTAAATGAAAAAGTCAAAAAGAAAAGCAAAAGAACTCTAATGACCCAAAATATAATTTTACTGCAGAATAACTGGTTTTGGAAGAGATAACAGCTATCTTGAACCCTTTTAAGTAAAATACTTCAGGAAATTGCTTTTGAATTGCTATGATAGGTGATATAAATAAAACAATTTCTTCAGCAACGGCACTTTCAGTATGTGAAAAGGCATATGTAAGAGGTACTTGCCTGACAGCATTGTGGTAAATTAACTGGTCCAATTAACAGCATGGGGCGCCTCTAGGATTAATTGAAAATCATTAGTTTATTTATTGGGTTGGTTTTAAGTACTTGAAAATGTATGTTGTATTAATGTTAGATTTCTCTAAGTGATACTGTAAGTAAATGGTAGTAAGTTTTTTGTTTTGTCTTGTTTTGTTTTTCTGGAAGGTAAGATGTTGACATGGGGACTGTGCTTTTAATTGCTACAATCCCTAAAGAGTTTGTACAGGTGTTATGTTTTGCACAGCTGTTATAACAGGGAACACAGTAAAACAAGTCTCTTTTAAAGGTTTTGCATGGAACAACCAGTCAATGCCACAAAAGTATAGTCATTATAGGTACAAAAAGTTATATTTACATATACGTGAGAACAGACACACAAATACAGACATGCCAATAAAAACATCTGGGTAGCAAATATCTCAGAAAGGGCATATACATAAATATGACATTCCTTCATTCAACATGATAAACCATATACACATAGTACACATAGAGAAGTCTAAAATACTAACAGGCACTGACACTTTAAATTTTGAGATTTTTATAAGACATACAGATACAAATATGCAGTAACATTAGGAGGTCTGGTCAGTTTTAGAATGTGTCCCACTACCTAATCATAGTAACATAAGCTGGGATTGTGCTAAGACCATCTACTTAACTGTAACATAAATTTGTTTTTGTAAAAAAGGACAGTCCCACCTTCCTCCTTCTACCTCTAGCCTCTCATTTCTTGCATTCCTGTGTCTGAGCACCAGCAATTTATGCAGCTTCGCGGATCAAGGAACTGATCCCTCTCAGAACTAATAATTTAACTTCCTGATCTGACTTGTCACGTGTGCAACTGCTTATACAGACACAATAGCTATCTAGGTTTAAGACCACTCCTTGCAACAGCAGCCCATACTTATGCCATCATGAACTGGGTAAGGAATTTCAACACAAAATGCAACACAGCCTAACCAGAATGCTAAATCTGATTAGATGATTGATAGTTAAGAATCCTCATAATTTCAAGCATAAATTTAAAGCATTGAAAGTATGCAATTATTTATGTCTGAGCTATGAACTGATAGTGACGTTGCAACGTATTTGTTGTGCTCTTATGGATTAAATAAGTATGAAAAGCAGATATAAAATGCAAATTTAATAACCAGGAATTCTAGAAGCTATAGGCAGGAATAACTCGAAGTTATGGCACCATGTGGCTTCCAAGTATGGTTATAAGCATTAGCAGTGTCCATAATATTCCTGTGAAAATAATGTGCACAGAAACTTGCTTTAAACACTGAAGTACAACATACCTATTCAGAAGCGTTCAGTCTGTAAAAGCCAAAACTAGGATTCAGGGGGTCTTGGATAGCAGATCTGTATTCAGGCCTTTAGAACATCTAATTCATTAGAGCAAACATGCAGAGACGAACATTACTACAGGGCTATAGAATTCAAAAAAACAAAACCATTAAACAGATCATACAGGGTGGTCATTTGCACAAACATGTCTTCTAGGTCAGTTATTTGTTTTGGCAATGCAAATATGTGCAGGCAGTATGGAACAAAGAAAGATGGTGGTTTTGCATAAAATAACATATGGACCTTCAACATTACCTTGAAAGTATGAGGGCAGTGTAGCGTACATGAACCTAACCACCCTGAATTCACATGGCAAAACACTGAGTAGTCATCTATCAGAAAGATCTTTATTAGTTGAGAAGCACGTCCTTTTGAAAAATGCTAGCCTTAAGACGTTTTTTATCCAGCAACGTTCTGTACTACTCCTATACATCAATGGCTATATTCCAAACACCCAAATGTACACCAGCCTATCCAGAAGTACCTATATTGTTTAAAAAAAACCCCAGAAATATCTGAAAACATGTGTAAAGATATACGTTTGAATTATTTGTCCATATTTTAGTCTTGTCTTTTAAATCTCTTTCCTCCTTTCATATTCCTGTGTATTGCTAAAAGCACCCTCTTCTGTGGAAATAGTAATACCATGAAAATTGTATTAATACTATGAAAAAAGAGGTAATGGTTAAAAAGCCTTACTATTTGTGTATTGAAACACCAAAAAGAGGACTGATCTTTTTTTTACAGGTAGTAAAACAGCCTGTGAAAAATACTGAAGAAGATAAAATAGATGAGAAAAATACTTAATGCACACCTGGTATTTGAAAGTCCAGAAATATGGCAAAGGAAGAGGACAACTGCAGTAGCCGGTGATGATGGTGGACACAGAAAAATGAAAAGAACTCTCAGAACAAAGGTTGGTATGTCAAAAATGGGGTAAACTGTTGGGGGGGGGTTAAGTTAGCCTACAAGGTCATTTACTTGGTTGAACTATGAAAGGGTGAAGTCCCTTGAAGTCCCAAGTTAGCACTGCCATAGCTTTCTGAACTCAATGATAGAGAACATGACTGTAAAACTAAAATTGTTGACAGTTCTTAAATTAATGAGAAAATCTTAGGAATGTGGGGCTGACAAGGACCACCCAGGTCACTGAATCCAACCCTGATACTTACCAGCACGAGAAATCTTTCCACCAAATGGGTCCACAAACTGCCTGCTTTACCTGGCGTTTCACTTATCAAGTTGAATACCCAAGCAACACTGCTGTCACCTAAGTCTAAGTACCAAAAGTTTCAGTATTACATTGTGACACAGCAAAAAAAGCAGGATATCTTAAGGCATTCCCCAGATCACAGTTTCCTGAAATATCAAAGAATAAGGTTAGAAGAAAATTTGCATATACTCTATATCAGCTGTGGTTTCCTTTCAGTAAATTATAAACCCCCAAATAAAGAGAAACAAAAGATTTAAGATAGTCATTAATGGGGGGAAAAATACTGGTATTAAAATAAAATAATAAAATAAAATAAAATAAAATAAAATAAAATAAAATAAAATAAAATAAAATAAAATAAAATTAAAGCTGACATTAAATAAAGTGAAAACTGAAAATGAGCTTGGGAAGCATGAACTTCCTAGATTGTGTCACATGCATGCACAAAAATGTGTTTGATACCTCTCTTATGAAACTAATAAACTGACATTATCTAAAGATCTGAAATGGGTATCTTTCAATAAATCCTTTTAGATTGCCATGCCCAGTTCCTTTAGCAGTAAAATCAATCCTAAAAGTCCAAAAGTAGAGACATACTGTTTCCATCAACCACGCTATGTCACTTTGCTTTCATTCAAGTTCTGTAATTAATTCTGCTAATTTTTGTCTTACATTTAAAATATGATACAGACTGATAATGTATACTATTTGATGAAGTACCTGTGGTAATGTAGAAGATCAGTATAAAAATTTCATACTCTTTAAGCTGGAATTTTAAACTCACAGATCTAGATATACTTTGAGGGAGTCTGGAAGTGTGACGAAATACAGATTTTTGTTCAATGACAGAGGAGATTTATTTTATTGTGTGTAAACCATGAGAAATTCCACTGATGTATTTTTGCCTGGAAAGTAGACAAAAAATTCAATAATTTTATCTTAACTTTTTTTTTTTCCCTTTAGGATTCTTCAAGGTAAAATAAAAATGCCTTTTAAAAATTCCAGTCCATGAAAATAGCTCTTTTCATTGTTTTACATCATTTAGTGCAGAGAACATTGGTGAAGGATTCACGTTAGCTCATGTGAGCTGAAATAACATTGTGAAAGAAATAAGCACTGATGCTTACCAATATTTACAAACACTTATAAAAACTGCTGCTAATTAGAACTACAAAAGCACAGCTAAAACTCTCTTTGCTTTATTCTTCTTTTTTTTTTTTTTTTTTTTTTTTTTGCTTAGCATAATTGCCACATGGTTAAGAATTCTGTGAGCAAAGTAGAAGACAACAAACGAGCAGCTAAGTTACCAGATTTGTGCAGGCAACAGTAGCTACTATTTTAGAGAACTGAGGTAATTATAGGATAGCCCCATGGCAGCTAGGTTTCACTTCACAAAAGTGATGATGTTGTAGATCAGCTCTGGCATGCAGTGAGGGAAAGTTCACTTGCCTCAGGTGTCTTAGAGGTTGTTCATCATTTAGATCACTCTGGAGATTGGGTAATTCACTACTTGCTTTCCAAAGGCCTTCGAGGAGCTATTAGTTCAGGGAAAATTTAACCCCTCTTAAGTTCTTTATGAAAACAATATCAGTGAGGATGGACAGCTTGGAAGATTTAAAAATTACCATTTATCAAGTACATTTTATAAAGAAATTAGTTTTCAGAAAAGCCTCCCTCTGCATCCCACCAAGTAAGTATAATAAACTTTCTTTTATGACAGACTTGGGAGAAAATACTTCACTAATGAAAAGTCACGATTTGTGTATTTTATGTTGCCTTAAGGACATGTCCAGTGCTGTTAAGATTGCTAGTCCCCATCTGAAGAGTTTGGATATCATTATTTTTGATTTATATGTACCATATATTAATGCTGACTTGGTCTTCAGAGACATTCTTTCATATAGTCGGAACAGCATTACGTACCTCTTCACTTCTCCAGGCGTTTCCATCAATTAAAAACTTCAGTCAAATCATATGTGAAACAGAGAGAAGGGTTAAGAGAAATGAAGATTGGCTAGCAAAGAGCTTCCTGTGTTATGACGTTAACACATTTGACATGTGTTTGCTTTATCATATTTTGTGTTCTACATAACCTTTCTCTTTAACACTCACTGAGGATTTACAATTTGCGGTTTTATTCTTTCCTGTAATATTCTGCTTTATGGCCTTAGTGGGAAAAATCTTTAGCTGAACTGTTTATTTTTCCAACAGAGAGAGACCCATGAATGAAGCTGCATCTCTGTTGATTATTGAGAAAGGTAGACTTACTAGCTCTAGTCTAGTTAATAGAGGAGATAAGCATAGACTCCAGAGACAGACAAATTAAAATATATGGCAAAAAAACAAGAAATCCACTACTCTAAATTTGTATTAATGGTTAAAAATAGACAAAGTTACTTGTAGATGTGCTCTCATCCTCTCGGGTCATTTGTAGCAGTCTTTGTAGATAGTTAGCCTGACATGCTCTTAATTGCTTTCCTCATCTTCAAGGCTGCAACAATTTCACTGGCTCCCTCCCCATGCTCTAGAAGTGCAACCCTTGTTCTATGAATCACTAAGCTAATAAACAGGTTTCTGTCTGGACCTCAAAAATATTGCCTTCATCCAACATTGCCTGATATGATCTCTTTCCACACGTAATCTCTTATCTAAACAGAGCTAGGTCATGCAAAATCCACCTTCTGTTTCCAACTTCCAGATAACCCATCATCTAGAAACTAAACTTGGCATATCCCCTTCTAGTTTTTAAAGCAAATAGATAAATTCTGACAAGTAAGGTGTCATGAGACAGCAGCATCTCTCCATCATGTGCCAAGAATACAATGGTTAATCTTATACTGTTCTATGCATTCTGGCCAGTAGATAAACACTTATAAATGCTGGCTGATTTCAAGACTGTTGTCATCCCCAGCTGTGAAGTAGGTTTCTAGCTTATGATATTAGCTCTCCTGTCTGCTTATATTCCTTTGAACAAAACTTGTATTGCTTTGTAACAGGTCATCCTTCACACATTAAAAAAGGAAATCTCCTGTAAGTATTGATGCTTTTGATAAGGTCACCACTAGACGTCCCAGAGTCATGAAAAGGCTGTCATTTGTTGACAGAGTTTCATATCATTCTTTCAGAATCTGAATTAAAGTTAGGTAGAAAATATTCTTCTGCCAAATATTCTTTGCAGCTTTATCGCGTGTCCAACCTTTGCTTTCCCCATGGCAGGTCTGTATTGTATAGACTCAACAAATATTTGTTCAATTAAAATATTTTTTTCAGTCATTTGCTTATGCTTCATCACTTCGGTTTTGTGCTGCAGTGTGGAAGAAGAAGGAATGTTGCAATCTGAGATAAGAAAATGATTTTGCAAAGATTTCTTTCAAACTGCATTGCAAATACATTGTTTTTATTCAAGGGTACACTCCATAAGAACAGCAGAAATGGTTCTATGTACATCCAAGGAAAAAAAAAAATTCTAAGTTCCTTATATATATGTCATTCCTTTAAGATCAATGGGAACTCTGTGTGCATAAGCACTACATGAGTGGACCCTTAAAGCACGCTGAGAAGGAGGCTGTGTAGTCATTTAAAATTCAAACACAGCTTCATCTTGGCCATTAGTCAAGATCAGGCATCTTGGAAGGCTTCCAGTTTCACAAAGTAACCCCTGTGAAAGTCCTTTAAATTCTGTCTTAGAATAGACCCAAACAAGTGATGCTTTGATCCATAAATCATCAGAGAAAGTGAAGAATGGCAAGCTTAACTTTTTATTTGACAATAGTCTCTGATCTGAAAAATCATGGGGTGAATTCAGAAAAATGTCTGTTCTGTCTCAGGATGTGGCCCTTTGAAATATATATTTTAGCATCCGAACAAAAAAGATCATTTAAAAAAATTACAAAAATATTAAATTATTATAAGTAATGAAAAATAACTTTTGTTTGTGTCTCAGAATTCTCTTTAAATTCTTCTAAAATTCTAGTACACTTTAGATTGTGAACAATTTCCCATACAAATAAAAATGAGTGTTAAGACTGTAGTACGTAACACATCTGCTAGTTTTGTGAAAGACTGGTTAATCCCACAAACTAGTGCTATGGTGTAAATGGGATGAAAGGAATTCGTCCTATGCCTTGTACCTGTGCACTTTTCCTACAGGTCTTCTCTTCAGACAGAGAGAAGGCTGATCTTTTTTTTTGCCTCCACATTTGTGGATGCTACTGTGAAATGCACACAGCTTTGACATTGATCCTCACTGTGGTCATGCCAGTCTGCTGGGGTTTTTCACAGTGTTACAAAAAAGGACCTGCTGCAATGTACTTTTTCCCAGAGTACTGCAACATTGCACTTCTCTTGCCTGTGGCCTTAAATGCAAACTGATCATCTAACCATGAATCCTAATTCCCCTCTCTTCATTAAAAATAATCATCCAGAATTTTTACTGTGCTATTATTCAAGATGGTAGCGCAGAGGAAATGCTGTTGGATATATAAGCAAAGTCGGACAGTTCAGAGGTCTATCCGAAGTCACTTAAGGGCTCCACACATATTACATGTCTGACACGCAGTTCTTCCTGTGGCTCAAAGCACCTATTTTCCACCCATCCAAAGGCTTTTTCATTAAGAGGCAAGGATAGAAGGACAAGTATGCCATCCACCAGAATAACCTACATAGCCAGAACTAGCTTTCTGTCTCTACGTGGCAAGCTCTTGCTCTGCAGATAGGAAGGAGTGACTCACAGGTTGTATGAAGTGTCCTGATGTGTTATATATAGGGTGGTGGCAAAGCTGCTCTCTCCTCTTTCCAGGAGCAATGTCCTGAGTATTATCAAGCATTATATAGTCTCTAAAACCACACGAGAATTTAGTTCATAAAGGAATAGGCACCTGAACACTTTACTAATCCAGAAAGTCATTAAACCGTGTATGATATAATCCTGCTGAGAACTCAGCCTGCATTTAGTGTCTCCTATTAATAATAATCTTTTTCACGCTGGGTGGATGAGGAACCGATAGTCATTTCTCAGTTGAATGGTATGAGTTTACGATGTATATTTTCTTCCAAAATCTATTAGAGAAATGTGCTTTTTAAGTTGCATAATATGAGGAAAAAAAAAATCTCTCACATGTTTAAATGTATGTCCTAATACATCTTTTGGAAAGATTGAAAGAACACAATACGGTCCATTCCCTGCTGTAAAAAATAATTTCCTGGACTTTACTGGGGAGAAGCTCTTTATAACATCTCTCTCACCTTCTTCTCAGTGCCATCTGTGGAAGTGAGGGTGAGACAAATTGATGTATAAGTTGAACCTATATCTTCTGCTGGAATCATATACTGGGAGACAACAGATGATAAGTTGTGCAACAAACGCCAAGAGGTAAGGGACTCACTCCTCTGACAGTCTGACAACTGCACTGTCGGTCAAGATCCATCTCTAAGGAACTTTAGCAGCAGCATGAAATTCCAAAGCAGAGATAGTCATTCCCTTTCAATTCCTATATCCTTACTTATTTCCTATTTAAAGGGAGCTTTTGAGTGGTCTTATGGCCTTCCTACATTCCCCGAAGTAATTTTAGCCCTGCTAAAGGGCTAAAAGAAGAAAAAAAAGAAGAAAGGCATCCAGAAGTGGATTTTAGTCTCTAACACACTTCTCTGCAGCAGAGAAAGAACTCAGGAACCCAGAGAGAGACTAGGAAAGTGTCATTTGAGTGTACCACCTAATTATCTGTGAGCTACTTCATTCCCCTTGCTGTAATCCTGTTTGTGTGACATCTATAGGTGAAGGGAGCTCTGTATGCTGTAAGGCAGGGCCCACGTTCACGTAAAAAGTTATTATTCAATTCACCAAAATTATTATGCAATTTCATAATGTCTTCTCAGAAAACTGCCTTTCAGCTCTGCGTGGGTAACAACTTCCCCCCTCTTCCTGTGTCAGGTCTGCAAATGTAATATGAATGCTGAGCTTACTGCTGTTTTGTGCACCCGGTTCATGGTCTCTTTGCAACTTCTTTCCAAACAAGTAAGACTGGAAAACACACAGACATGGTGTAAGTGACCTGCTCCTTTCTGTTCATTAACAGACAGAATTCCAGGCTTTTTTGCTGATGCTCTGAAGGAGCAGGTTGTGAAGCAGCTGTAAGTATGGTAGGATCCAATTTCATCCCATTCACCTCTAGTCCTTAGTTGAGGCAGGTGGAAAGTACTAAAGTATCCTTGCATCTAGACCATGCAGGTGTGCCCATCACCATACAAAATTAGCATGTGGACCGACAGATCTGTTGCAGCTGTTCCTAAACCAATACTTTCAAATTAGCTGCTGAACAGCATACAAGTCTGATTTAAATGTGACCATAAGATTGCTTTAACTGTATGCTGTACAAGTACCACATTGCTTTTTAATCTGGTAATTTTTTTTTCTTTTTCTTTCCTAATATGTGTCACAAATGTAATTCTGTGTATAACTGGAAGTGGACAACAGAAGCCTAGTTTACAGTGTTCTCTTCATATATATTGAACCCACATACCTCTGGTGGTACAAAAAAGTCTGGTGAGCTGTGTGGGACATGACAGTGATTTTTTCCTTTGCATAAAATAAAGATTGTGTGTCATACAGAAGGTTGCTGTAAAACTAACATAGAGATGCCAAAATATTATTTTAGAGTTGTATTTTTAAGCATTGAACCTGCTATAAACGATAAAGAGCAGGTAAATTCAGGAACAAGTTAGAAGTATCATTTAGAAAAATGTTGACAACTAACTAATATTGAAATAACTGGAGGTGGATTTCAGTTGCTGCTCCACACCTTGTATCCTTTAATGGTCTCAGCTGAAAGAAAGAGACCATGGGAAAATAATAATAATAAAAACCCAAACCAAAACAAAAAACCCGATGGATTGTATCTCTAGATAAATTTTAAAAAAACCCAACCAAACAAAAAAGAACCCACAAAAAAAAGCCCAAGCCCCAGTCAGTGCTTTCTTGTGGTATGAGATTTAAGCTGCACAAGTATAGGAAAACCTTAAATAAAATCTTTTCTTAATTAATTCAAAAGCCACTACACAAATATCTAATTTTTGCATTGTGCATACATTTTCAAGTTTAAGTGGAGAAATACCTGTCACAAAGAAAAAACTAACTGCAGACATTGCATCGCCCCTCTTCTCTGACCATTCAGCACTGAATTTAAACATTGTCTAATATCCTACACAGACTGGTGATTCCACATCACATTGTTTTTCTAAGTTTCAGGGCATACCCATGGGTATAAGAGTCAAGCAGACTCAAAACTTCAAAGCACAACTTCTTTGAAAGCATTAAGTTTCAAATAGTTCTTAGTTAAGCAATATATATTTTTAAAGTAGTTTATTTCCTGCTCATATGCTTTCATGTCACTCCCAAGTTTGTGTGATTTTTGGGTTCACCCAGTCCCCAGTAATCATGAATATGAAAATTACACTCCAGTTTTAACATCTGCTGAAGCAACCTGATAAAGTCATATAGTAACAAAATACATTTGAATAAAATTTGAAAAAAAAGTTATAGGGGATCTTCTTGCTTATGCTTATATTCTGTGGGTGAGTTATATTGGTATTATTGCTGACAGATGAATAGCTAACTCTCTTTTAAATTATTTTTGATGAGAGAATCTCTAGTCTTCCAAGTAATCTGTTCCAGTGCCTTGTCTCTAACCTGAATCCTTCTAGTTGAAATTTAAGACTATTATTTCTTTTCTTCTCTATATCTGCAATGGAGAACAGATTATTCCTGATGAGTACTTATAGGAATAGGACAGATGGTATCTTTGTATCTTCTTGTTTTACATGTTATGCTCCTTTCAGGAGAGGGATTAACTCAGATACTTATCTGGAGACAGAAAAGACATGTTTTTTCACAGGAAACAGCTGAATCTGGCAGAGAGCAGGGCTCCTGGAAACTGCATACTGTGGCAAGCAGAAAAGGAGTGAGAAAGTCACTTGAAAGATGTAGAAGTCTGCAGGTGGAGGAGAACCTGAGCTACTGAGAAGAAACAGGGAGCAGACAGGAAATTTTCAGAGGTGTTGGAGAGGGTGCACAGGGAAGTAGGCACGATTTGCTGTGACTTAGTCACTGAGCAAGCTGGAAGTAAAGAAGCAGTGGGTTGGGAGAGACAGCGCTGCATATAAAGCCTTTATATTTCTAATCTGTACTTAAAAAGCTAGGAATTCTAGTTAATAGTTTAATAATCCTGGCTTTTGTGAGTTTAAGAACAATTCATTCTTCTTTGGGGATTTCACTATAAAGGAAAAAGTAGGAACAAACTAATTCCAAAAGCCTGACTGACTTAGGGTCCTGCCTGAGGAGCTTCTTTAATTTCTATCATATTTGCTGCTGTCTTACATTTTTCACAATAAATGCACATCTTCCCTGAAGTGCAACATGTAAAACTGCATACACTATTCCAGCTGAAGTTTTACCAATGTACATAATGTGGAAGGATGTGTAAACCTCTGAATTATTACACAAATAAGGTGATCAGCAGCCCATAAGTCTGTTCATAAATTTTTGTGAGATGCTTGTCTTTATTGTAAAAGCATAATGTCATTACATTGGCAGCTAGTCATCTGCTGAAAACCCCAGCTCCTTTCTTGGAGAAATACCAAGTTCTAGCTGTTTTATATCCTATATCAGTACAGCTGGTTATATCTGTTCAGTCATTTAATCTATTCCTATTTCTATATTTCTATTTATTCCAGCATCCAGGTAAATAATGATAACCCAGAAATTAATCAGTCAAGGCAGACTCCTTTTTGCCAATGGACCAGCTCTACTCCAAAATTAACCAGTCAGATTCGCATATTACAGTGGTTCTGTCTTTACTCTTTTTCTGTGGCTTGCTCATGGGAATGTCATATGAAAGAGCACCTAAACCCACCCTGATGTCATAATTTGCCTGTTCTTTCCTGAATTTGAGGCTACTAAATGTCACTGACCAATCTGTGCCAGTGACATCTGGGCCACCCATGCACTTTGGAAACTCCTGCACTCCAGTTACAGGCTCTCATCATTTTCAGTCATCCAGGGTGTTATTGCTCAGATGCTAGCCTCAGCTGTCTGCTTCAAAATCTGTTTCCAATATATTCCTTTCAGAGAACAGTTTGACTAGCCATATCTAATTTCCCCTTTTAAGTATTTGGTTAATCCTATCACATTGTGTCATGTGTTCTTCTCCTGGCTATTGTTGTTTCACTTATGTCTTACATGAATTTCTTAGTTTGCTCAAACCTATATTCACCCACCAACATGCAGCCAATCATTATTAATATCAGGTAACACAGTCCTCCTTTAACCTCTGACTATCCTATATGATACTGACAAATTTTTGTGTCTTCAATATGCAGATTCTTGCCATACTCAGCTGCTTGATTTTGTTAGTCACTTCATCACACAGATGTAAGGATTTCACCAGATAAATAAAATAGCTCTTCTTAAGTAATACACATACCTTACATATAGCTTTCATCTGCATAACAACTAAATCATATACACATTAATTCCTGTTTTTCAAGCTTTTATATATAATGTAGCACTGTAAGCTACAGATTTGGCCTGTATAGTACTGCTTCATCCTTGCTTCTTAGCTTACATGTGACAGCTATTAATGCTCTCCTGTTCAAAGGCCTGTTACCCTGTCAGAAGAGGAAAACAGACTGATCTGGTAGGATTTGTTCTTGACAAACCTTCATAGACTCCCATTCATCTCCTTGTTGTCTTCACACTGTTTACAAGTAGTTTGGGTCTTTTTGCTTTTAAAAAATCTTTTTTATTCTGAGGAATGAAGTCAAACTAACTGCTGTATAATTCTCCAGCTTCTTCTTTTCTCTTCTTTTATGTATGGGGTTTGTTTTCAAATCATTTGGTACTGTAGCTATCTTCCAAGAGTTCTCAAAGATAACCACTAAGAGTTTTTTGATTGCATCAGCCAGTATCCTAGGATGAATCATCAGATGACATTGATTTAACTTATCTAAGTGCTCTGCAACTCATGTCTTTCCTATTCCATGTTGAGATCTTCCTCTTTTGTTGCTGATATTAATTATGCTAGGCACTTCTCCTTAATGGATGTTTTTACTGCAGATTGATGCAAAAAAAAGCTATTAAAAGCTTCAGCCTTCTCTGTGTTATCTGTGCATAGCTTTCCTTCTTGATTAGTAGCAGAACAATGCTTTCTTTGGTCTCCCTTTTATACTTAGAAACTGATTTCTTGTCATTCTTATGCCTTTTTCTAATTGCATCTCATTTGTGTCTTGACCTTTCAATTTTTTTCTTCTACATGAGGCTTTATTTTTGTCCTCAGTAATCTGTCCTAATTTTTAGTTGCTAAATGCTTCCTTTTTATATTTGAGGCCAATGAATAACTCGTAGATTAACCAAGTTGATCTCCTACTAAACTTTCCATATTTTTCTGATTTTATACTTATGCTTTCAGTATTATTTGTTTGAAGAATTGACAGTTTTTCCAAAATTTCCTTTTTCCTTAGTCTTACCTACTAAAAGAACTACACCACACTCCCTCTACTTGTGTTGCAAGGTCCCAGCTTTGACTCTCTCAATGCTCCTTTTGCACAGTTTGCACTCTGGAGCCTTGTCCCCCAGACTTAGCTTCTTACCAGGAAAGCAATCTCTCTTCTAAGGGTCAATCTAACCCATTCACTTTTCTAATAGGATATAACAGGCAATCTGAGATCAAGTCAGTCAAACTATCTGTCACATTGCCCAGACTCTCCATCTCATTTAGAAATTATTAAGTCATTATCAGTACCATATATCCTGATTCTTGTCTGATTATAAAGTATAAATGCCTACATGATATTGCTTGCAAGATGAGAAAAAAAAATGGAATGAAAACATTCATTTTAGTGGACTCCTCATGTTGCCATACATACATAAAAGATTAGGCCCACTTAAAAAATCCTAGGAACTATTGAGTAGTTAAGGTGTTGTATTTGTTTGTATATGCTTATGACCTATTCTTGAAAGCAGATGTCTGGGAGAAAACAAGGGTATATAGAGGGTGATCAGTAGCACATGAGCTACATTTGTCTGATGTAAATTCTGAGTCAATCAAAGAAAAGAGGGAAGGGAAAGTATGGGGGGTGAAATTAGGGCTGTGTAACTAGTAGTTTAGTGTTTTAGCATAAGGCATATATTGCAGCTTTTTCAAAGCTCTTGAGAAAACAAGGAATACTTAGCTTCTGGTTTAACTTACTGAAATCTTTTGTTTGTGAAGACTTCTGTGTGCAAAAAGGGATTATAGGAGGCTGAGAACACATAGATACTGTCATTTCCTCAAGCCATAGAAACTCCAGGTGAAACCTAAATGGTTGGGTGCAATGTGACCTTTCTCTGGAAACTACGAAAATCATCCCTGTGAGGACTGGGCAGCTGTCACCATGGTTTCACCTAGAAAATAACACAAACAGGAGTGGAAGCATTTTGTGTGTGAGATTTTTACAAGAGCAATGATGGCAAGGGCACTAATTGCTACCTTCATCCAGGAAAAAAAACATTGAACACATGAAAAATGGGTGTGTTTTGTCAGGGGACTAGACTGAATGTTTCCTAAGGCTCATTTAATGGAGGTATAAGGAGCCTCAGTATCTACTGCCTTGATCTACCAATCTGTTCCCTTGATACAACATTACTTGATAATGCAGGTGTAGTCCTAAAGAGGCAGCAATATCTGAGGGGAGGTGAGGGGGCTGAAAGCGCACAGGGTGGTGGTAGGTTGGGAGAACTAGTGTTGTCAGCTGCCATGACTGCACTCAGGAAATCTCATTTATCCATTCTTAATGACATCTAAAATTAGTTTGGTATTTTTGACATACATTTCACTGTTCTGAAAGTGCAGGTACCTGCATAAGACATTCCCCTTCACAGGGTTGCAGCAACTGATTGAAGGAAACTCTTCCTCCTTGTTTTTGAGGCCTCAGGGACTGTCCAAAGTGACATATTTGAATCACTTCAGGTTTTGTGTCAATCAGAAACAATTTACACTTCTTCCAGTCATCAAAGAGTACAGCTCCACACCAAGTGTTGCAAACCTTGTTTTTCAGTTGTGTATGGAAAATAAATTAAAAACTGATTGGCTAAAGTAATACATTGCTCTGCCTTGAAACATGAAAGCAGCACTGAATATATTAGTGAGAGAAATGTTTTAAGGGACTCTCATGAGCTCTCTATGAGAAAGCTCTCATTTGAAGATTTTGTCAATAGGTCTGATTATTTTATGTTTAATTAACATACGATAAGTAAGGGTTTGTCCTGGTTTTGGCTTTGGTTAATTTTCTTCCTAGCAGCTGGTATAGTACTGTGTTTTGGATTTATGATGAGAATAATGTTGATAACACACTGATGTTTTAGTTGTTGCTGAGCAGTGCTTACACTACGTCAAGAACTTTTCAGTTTCTCACACTGCCCTGCCAGGTGCACAAAAAACTGGGAGGGGACATAGCCAGGACAGTTGACCCAAACTGGCCAACGGCATATGCCATACCGTATGACATCATGCTGAACAAAAAAATGGGGACGGGGCCATTGCTCGGGTACTGGCTGGGCATCAGTCAGCGGGTGGTGAGCAATTGCATTGTCCATCACTTGTTCTGTATATTCTTTTATCATTATTATTATTATTATCTTCCTTTTCTATCCTATTAAATTGCTTTTATCTCAGCCCATGAGTTTTACCTTTTCTCCAATTCTTTCCCCCATCCCACTGAGGGGGGAGTGATCAAGTGGCTGTCTGGTACTTAACTGCTGCTTAATTAAAACTGCTTATATTTAACAGCACTAGGATAAAGACATAGCATTCCTAAATTAAAATTTTAAACTGATATTAGTGTTGAGAAAATAATATTTCAAATAGCTAACTGCCATGTTTCACTGTCAAAAGGGAAACAAATGCTGTAGTATGTTCCCATTGATTCATTTATAATTTATAAATTTAGTTTTAAACTGAAAAAGAAAAATAAACTTCCTACTATTTGCCTCTGAAAACTGTTGTTCCTTACCTTAGTTCTAGTAATTTATTGAGGAACAGTTCGAAATCGTGGATAGGATGAACGTTATCTTTACATAAATATTTTAATATATCTCAGTGCTTAAAATTTCATAGGTTTGTGGAAAATAAAAAAACCCACAGGCACACTAAACAAAATACTTTTCTCATTTAATTGCAATGAGACACTTCAGTACAATAAACATTGAGTCTTTCAGTTGTGATGTTCTAATCAATAAGCAATTCTAATCTATTCCTTCCTATCATTGCTAGTTTTGCTCTACAGAAGTAAAGCATACAATTTAGTAACGCATAGTGGAGTTAGAAATTGTGTTATATTGGACTCTTTTGTACTAAAAATAACCTTCCTTACTTTCACTGTTTTGCTATTACAAATTTTAACTTCTTTATTTTGTGGAAGATATCTCCGTGTTGTATATTTTTGGCTAAAGTTTAAAGCAGATTTTATTTCACTTCTCTAGCTGATTTTGCTATTTTAGGAATAATGTTATGTGGTGCAAAATATGTATATATGATGTGGTGGAAACAACTTTGCATTACAAAAATAAAAATAGCTAGCACATGATAAACAACATTATCAAATACCTTTCTAGTAAATCCTGTTACTCTGAAAACACTTTACCATCACTTTGAGCTTGTTGCTCACAAATTATACTCCCTCCAAAAAAGATTTGGTCAAAAGATACAAGGTTGGGCTGTAAAAACAGGCTTTGTTCTTAGGATTTGATTGGTTCTTACCTCCCCTACCAACAATTCTCTTCCAGAAAAAAATTAAGTACACTTCAACCAGCAATCTTGTATGTTATAACTGTACCTGATTATTCTCTTTGCATGTGTGTTTGTTTTTGAATAACAGACTGCTTTGAGGGATTAAGAACAGTACAAATTTATTTTAGTCATTTAAAGTGACTGTTAAGTTCTGTCTAAGAAAGCTACATCATTTGCTCTTTTTTTTTAATAGCTCAATGACATTATAATGAAGTTTGAAATGATTATGTTTACCAAAATCAGAGATTACACTGTGTTTGAGAAGGCATTATTGAAGACAAGATTTTTTTTTCCTCATTGCTGACAGAGCCAGTAGGGTCATAGCAACAATGACTGCAGGTTAATTCAGGATAGCATATTTGTTACATTCGTATAATCAAGGCACCTGTAAGGATTTTGTTCCATGGCACTTTCCATGATAAATCTCCTATGTATACCAGCCCTTGCAAAATGGGATGAACCTAGCTTTACTCTTGGACATAAAGCGGGGCTCATTAAATAGGAAAAAACAAGAGAAAATATGGCTCTTCAGCAGCCATTTAAGATTTTTTTACTCCAAAAAATGTTTCTGTCCAGAAATGTATATTGTCATTAGAAATACTTTTCTAGTTACTTGCAGGGTTCATCTTGTGTCCCACTTCATTTCTAGCAGCTGGCCTCATGGAGTTAAATCTCCTGTAATGAACTGTTCCTTTCTGTTTCTGAGCATTTGTGCACTGTAAGTCCTTCTGTCTTCACACAAATTGGAAAATACAACCTGTATGACATAAACATATAGGGAGAGAAAAGGGGACTGAAGCAGCTGTGCAAGATATCTGAATGTCTTATTTCATGCATTTTCTTTGTGTTTTTCATGCTTTTTCTTCATTTCTGTTAATGTTTCTGATGAAACAGACATTTTCCATGAGGCAAACTTGCTGTGAATGAGGTTGGGGAGGGTGTGAAGAGCAACAACTGCTAAAAGTCCTGGATTTTCGGCAAAGAGCAGTTGACAGAAATATACCTTGGAAATACCCCAATCTTTTTCTTGGAAAGCAATTGCTTGGCATGGCAATAAGATAAAATCAGTCTTTGAAATACTGCTTTTACAGAATAAGGTCTTATAAAAGAAGAACTGACATTTATCGCGATGGTTTATTGGTAATTCCGGCTGAGATGAAAGGATTCTGTTTTCATGTCATATTCTCAGTTCTGGAGTTTGTTAAATTTATCTGTATTGTAAATAATGTTCATAAAAGTATGTTTGCTTTGAAAATGTTTGTATTTGTCTATCTTTTTTCTTTTGATGAGTAATGATTGCATTGTTTCTCAATCTTCAGTTGTCACCAGAGTATGCTTACATTATCATAATTTAAGTACAGAAAACCAAGGTTTTGTTCTTCCTGAGTCTGAGGGCCCAGTGATCAACTACCTACTCCAACTGGTCTGCAAACTCTCTGCAACATTTTCTTCATCTGCTGCCTCTTTTCCAGGTTACTGATGACATCATAGACTTTAAAATTGTGGCTGGCATTAAAATGATGGTGTAAAGGATAGGACCAACATTTTTTTCTAAAAAACCTGACAATTTGTTTTACGCTCTTAGTATTTCATAAGCTAATGAGCTATCACAAAATATCTGGTACATATTGGTATGAGCTGTGCATTTAGCCCTTGCAAGTAAGTATGAATTATTTGGAAGAAAATTTACTTTTCATGGTCTTGACAGGACTTTTTCAGATACCAGGAACTCCAGGTCTTCATGGCAAATGAAATAGATATTTACAGTAGAGGAATAAGGGGTAACATTCTATTTGAATTAAAGTAGAATTTATTCCTGGATCAGACAATTATTTAAATCTTCCAGAAATTTGGCAAAAAGAGGGAAAACTGACCATGTGGAATCACTGAAGTTATAAATAATAACAACAACAAAAAAAATTCATTAGTAAAGGGTAAAATAGTTGATGGTTATACTGGAAAATAAAAAGTATGAATATAAACTTTTTTCTCCTAAAATGAGGTTATTTCATTTTTAGCTATGTATTTTGTGTATTTCTATTTTTCTACACACCATTATGAAACTCTAAAGGACAAAAATACTGCATAGAATGAAGAAATGAGAAGGGGATATTGAGAAAATTTGCTTCCTTAAAATACAGTGAAATACCAAGCATTACTATAGCATTATGTTAGTGGTTATGATATTAGCTTGAGGATCCCATAATATTGATATCTGAAGTACCAAATGGGGGGAAGAGCTGAAAAACAATATGAAATTGAAATGAAAAGATGTTAATATTCACTATCGTCTGTGAGTTCTGAGTAATGAAGCTGGTGTTAGAGAAAATTTTTCTCTTCATTTAAAAAAGATGCTATGGGAGAGCAAGTATTCTAGAAATACATATACATATGAAAACCTAATTAGTACAAATTTTTCAAATATTTTGTTCTAGATAAATGTGGTGGGTTGACCTTGGCTGGCTGCCAGGTGCCCACCAGACCACTCTATTATTCCCCTTCCATCAGCAGGACAGGGGGAGAAAGTACAATGAAAAGCTTGTGGGTCAAGATAAGGACAGGGAGATCACTTACTAATTACTGTCACAGGCAAAACAGACTCACCTTGGGGAAATTAATTTAATTTATTGCCAATTAATTGTAACATAGTAGGATGGTGAGAAATAAAACAAAACTAAAAACACCTTCGCCCTGCCCCTCTCTTCTTCCCAGGCTCGACTTCACTCCTAACTCTTTTATTTCCTCCTCCCAAGCAGCGCAGGTGGATGGGGAATGGGGCTCATGGTCAGTTCATAAAGCTTTGTCTTTGCTGCTCCTTCCTCCTCACACTCTTCTCCTGCTCCAGCGTGGATTCACACCCATGGGATACAATCCTTCATGAACTGCTTCCAGCATGGGTCCTTCCCATGGGCTGCAGTTCTTCAAGAACTGGTTCAGCATGGGTCCTTTCTATGGGGTACAGTCCTTCAGGAACAGACTACTCCAGCGTGAGTCCCTGTCATGGTTTAAGCCCAGCTGGCAACTAAGCACCACACAGCCGTTTGCTCACTCCCACCCTGCCCCAATGGGATGGGGGAGAGAATTGGAAAAGTAAAAGTGAGAAAGCTCATGGGTTGAGATAAGAACAGTTTAATAAATGAAAAAAACCAAAGTAATAATAAAAATTCTAATGAAAAGGAAAATAACAACAACAAAAAACCCAAAACAAAACAAAAAACCCAAGAAAGACAAGTAATGCAAAAGAAAACAATTGCTCACCACCCTCTGACCGATGCCCAGCCTGTCCCCAAGCAGCGGTCCCCCGGACAGCTTTCCCCCTAGTTTATATGCTGAGCATGACATCACATGGTATGGAATATCCCTTTGGTCAGTTGGGGTCAGCTGTCCCGGCTGTGTCCCCTCCCAACTTCTTGTGCACCCCCAGCCTACTCACTGGTGGTGAGAAGCAGAAAAGGCCTTGACTCTGTGTAAGCACGGCTCAGCAATAAACAGAAACATCTCTCTATTATCAACACTGTTTCCAGCACAAATCCAAAACACAGCCCCATACTAGCTACTATAAAGAAAATTAACTCTATCCCAGCCAAACCCAGCACAGTCCCCCATGGGATCACAGGTTCTGTCAGAAAACCTTCACCTGTGTGGACTCCTCTCCATGGGGCCACAGGTCCTGCAAGTAGACTGCTCCTGCATGAGCTCTCCATGGGCTGCAGCTTTCTTCATGGCATATCCACCTGCCATGGCAATGGGTCTCCCACGGCCTGCAGAGTGGATACCTGCTTTGCCATGGTCCTCCATGGGCTGCAGAGGGACAATCTGCATCACCATGGTCTTCACCACGGGCTGCAGGAGAATCTCTGCTCTAGTGCCTGGAGCACGTCCTCCCCTTATTTTTTCACTGACCTTGGTGTCTGCGTAGTTGTTTCTGTCACAACTAACTCCCATCTCCCAGCTGTCATGCCGCATTTTTTACCCTATCTTAAATATGTTGTCACTGAGGCACTACCACTGTCGCTGATCGGCTCGGCCTTGGCCAGTGGCAGGTACCTCTTGGAGCCTGCTGGAACTGGCTCTGTCCAACGTGGGGGCAGCTTCTGGTATCTTCTCACAGAAGTCACCCCTGCAGCCCCCCACCCCCCTGCTACTAAAACCTTGCAACATAAACCCGATACACTAAACTATTTAAATAAATTCTTTCTTTCTCAGTGGTCAAGACCTTCCATATGTCTTCCCTTATCTGCACTAAAATTATTGTTATACAGTTGTTTGTCACAAAATACTGTGATTTTTCTACCAATGCACTCTTCATAGCAAACCAGCACGGAGAAGGAAATCCATGTTCAAATGTAAATATCCATTTGAAGAGAAATTTGCTTTTGAAGCTGAGTTGTTGCATTTAACAATTTTAAAATTCAGAACTTTAAGTTTTGCAACTGTTGTAGACATTTAAGTCTTTCTGCTTTGTATCACTGATGGCTATTAATAGCATGCCAAACACATTTACAGATATTGCTTAAAGCTGACCATTTCTGTTCCCCAGAATAAAGAACCTGATGACTGTCACCTATGATATAACACATGAATTTAAGAGTTAATAAATTAATATAGGACAAAATGTAATTTTTGTCTGTCCCATAAGGAAAACATATTTTCCAGTTGTATTTATAACTATAATATTGCTGTAGTATTGCTGTTTCTGTACAAGTCTTCTCCTCTAAACTTCATTGACAATGTTATAAAAACAATCCATCTGTGATCCATCTTTCTTAGACTGCCATTCTCATCCATTACCAGTAACTTACAGGTACAGTAAGTTAAAATATCTTGCTACAGGAAAAGGTCAGCGGTGCTATCTGACTTAACATTTTCTTTGTGTTTTCTGAAATTTTTTCACCCTATACAAGTTATATTTCAGTTTGCTGAACATATTGTGTATACGCATTGTAGATTCAGTCTTACTGTCAGTTGCTCAGGTATAATTGACAGCTGAAAAGTACTATAAACAGACCTTAAAGCATTTTGTATGTTTTTAAGATGCGGGTATTTAAGTGGGAGCTGTGATAACTCTGGGACAGACAAGTTCATCCTTTCTTTTTTATTTTTTGGTTCTGCTTCATTATTTCTGTTCTCCCAGTTGTAGGTGTTACAGCATATTATTTTATTTTAGCAACTAGTCCATTGCTATTTCTCTGTATTTCTGATTGTGAGATGAAATACCATTTAATTATTGTATTTTGTCTGTTATGACAGCTATGGTTGAAAAGGCGCTCATCAGCTGTTAGTTTCAAATGCTTATAACTTTGAAGGAATTGCCCTATGGCTTGACATTTTATGCACTCTTTGTTAGCTCCTAGGTAAGGTTGCTCAAAATTGTGGTGAGTTAGAATACCTTTTGCTTAGATTTTCTTTAGCTTACACACTTTAAAGCCTTTCTATCTTTTAAGCTCATGCACACTAGCACATAAAAGATAACAGATTTGCTATAGTTTTAGCCTCTGATAGACAAGGTATCTTTCCTACATGTAGAAATACTAGACTTAAAGGAGAGAGGATGGTTGTAATGCACTGTATTGGATGAATGATTATAATTGAATGGGAAAAGAAATAACAATTCAAATAAAATTGAAAGACAGAGGAGAGAAACCACTATTTACCTGTGCAGGAATGTAAAAAATAGAACAAAAAAAAAAAAAAATCTCCTGCTGCTGGGGGTATAAGGACTAAGAAAAAGCAGGCTGACAATACAGCCATTTTAAATATTGCTCTGATTCAGTAGCTGGATGGTCAAGTAGGTGTACACAGACTGAATCATCATGATTAGTACAAGGTGCGAGGAAGGGAAGCAGAAGTGTGAAGGCAAGAAAGGAAATGGGAGACTTCTTTCGCTGAGTTAAATCATAGGACTCCCATTGCTTTGCATTCATGCTCTCTCTCATTAACTTTAATGTGTGTATTTTGGAAAAAGTAATATGAGCTAGAAAGTAGTGACAACTCCATTTTAAATTTGGGGAAATAAGTCAGATAAAGGTAAGCAACCTGAACTTTCTAAATTATGCCTGAATCTGAGAAACTCCTTCAAAGTCTTTATCTCATCCCATAAGCATTTTATTTCCTGAGATTTTACCAGAAAACTTCCTGAATGCCTAAGTAGCCTTCTTCACCATGCAAAAGTGAGAGGTCTTGGCAGTGTGAATCAGTGGGCTTGCGTTTTTTGTTAAACAGGCTGGTGCAATCAGCGTTCAAAGAATGTAAGAGAAAGGGAGAAAAGTGTTTGTAGCCTATAGCCAGATGTCAACCAAGATGCTGTTCAGTGAGGGGGAAGATGAAGTTATGAATCCTCACAGGTTAAGAGGGGGGGATAAGGCTGAGTGTTTTCTGTATTTGAGGAGAGCAGTTTAACAAACTTTTTCAAAGCTTTAAAGAAAGGAATATTCTTTGAAAAAGGCTGTCAGTACCTAACTCTGGGACCAGATTTTGGAAGATGACTCTCAAGTGGAGTTAGAGTATTGACCTTTGTAAAGAGTTAATTCTGGAGAAATTTTTTCTTTCTATGCTCTTTCTTATTTTAATGGCACTGTATTCTAAAACTGTGGAATACCTTTGATTTATCTAATTCTTCCCAGACATTATACAGATTTTTTTTGATACTTTGTTGACTAGTTTTTGGGCCAAAGCCTTATAGTTGGTTACTGATACATTTGGAACAAAAGTATGTGTTCTGGATAGAATTCTGCATCTTCTTTTAGAAAGAAGCTTGTTTCAAGGCAAAATATACAATCCCCATTCAATTCTGTAATGTGATGTATTCTAACAGATGCAGCTGACTCTGTCTTAACTTAGCTAGACTCCAGCTGATTCCTTCTGTCATTTCTAAAGTCTCACTGAAATCCTCTGCAAGATGAAGGAAACAGCCAAATGACAGCAATATCTGTGACAGGCAGTAGCCAGAAAACAGATGTCAGGTGAAACCTCTTCACTGTGTTCTCAGAAACTTCTAGCTGTGAAATGCATCTTCTGACTACACTCTTCCAATTCTTGGTAACAGAACCTGTCCAAGGTTAAGACATACGTATCTATAAGCCACAGTTTGTTCTTGGCTTTGGCTCTGTACAAGAGGCAAATACCAGATGCTACAGCCTTCTGATGCTGCACATGAAAAGCATGGCATGATAAGCAACAGTAAAAGGTAATTCATATGGCTGCATCCAGACCAGAACCACCTTCATATCACTGAGAGCTACAGCATCTGTTTCTTAGGTCTATGTTCAATTTCATGTTTCCTTTTTGACAGTGAACAAACACTTTCCTACTCATAAAAGAACAATTACTTTTTTTTTTTTTTTCAGAAACAGCTTTTGTAAACCTCTTCTAAAGCTAAAAGCTAATACAACCAAAGAAAGGACTAGTTAGGTCCTAGGACTTATCACCCATCATCAAGTTCAAGTCCATCATCCTAGGCAATACCCTCACAATGTCTGGTGGTTTAGAATTAGTCTCAGCTGATAAAGACAGGGTATGGAAGAAATTTCAGATTATACTAGTCAATGTCTATCACAATTTAGTTGTTGCACAAAGTCATTCAAGAAACTGTATCTTCACCAAGTGTTGGTTTCAGCTTGAGACACTGTTGATGATAGTTTCTGCCTGGTATAAAATTAAAGGTGTCTGATGGCTGGTATTGCCTAGCAAATCATCCACTTGTCATTCTGTTTTAACACAGCCTTGAATGTCAAACTGTATCGTAGCTTTGTTTGTTAATGTGGAGGTTCTTTCTCTGGTAATGTTACATGAACAAAGAATGTTTAATAATCCATCACTGCACTGGTAAATTCTTTCCTCCATGGTGGCATCTGCCAAGTTTGCCGTGTATGGACTTCATATTTCAACACTAGGCAGACTGGGAATAGTGGCCTGCCTGCGTCCCCACAAGAACTTTGCATCATCACGTGGCAACAGGTTTTTTAATGTTTTGAAGCACTGTAAATCTATCTCCTTTCATTATATGTTCAAATCTCATGTATTACTAAATTTCATTGCATGCATTCTCTATGTTTGGATATTGTATCCAAATCAACCATTGAGTGAAAAAGGGGGAGGAGATTTGGAACACTGAAGGTGCTGCTTGCTTGTAGGTTTTGATTCTGTTCACTTGCATTTTATCAATTGTATAAATATAGCTAGATGTTATTCTGCTACGTTTATCTACAGTCAGGAGTTCCATCACTGATGGTCTTTTATCAAATGTGTTTTTCTGTGTGATGCACAGAATTGTAATAAAAATGTAAAATCTACTCTGCATGGAGACTAGAAGGGAATGGCTGGCTGTAGAAGCAACAGAAAGAAGGGAAGCATGGTTAAGAATGGCAGGGGGAGACAATGCCTAGAGCAGCAGGTCATCAAGATCACAACATGTTGGCACATAACACTGAAATACTCATGGAAAAGCACAGGACTGCCTCCACTTGGTTAAAGTCAAAGACAGACTTCAGACACATGCTACTTTAAGATATTGCTGGAAAGGGAAAGGACATAGCTAGAGTCCTGACCATCCCCTCTGTCCCTGAGAAGGAAAAAAGAGAAATTCAAATGACTCTGAAAGGTAGGACAGCATGGAAAGACGACCGTGATCACTGTGAGCACCTCAAGGGCACAATAGGCATATCCAAATGCAGCGTGATAGCCAACCTAAGAAGAAACTACAAAATACAAGCTGGACTAGGGTGGTCAACAACTATGCCATTGCAGGGAGTCCCAACCAGAACTCCTGGATATGGGTATATTGGTGCTTGTGAGCCTAGGCAAGTGAGTGCAAAGGGAATCAGTTTTCTTTTTAAGGTCCAGTTCCCTTCTACAGGGCCATTTTCCTCAATTTGCTGGTGGCAAATGTGAGGTGTCGAGAAATGTGTAGTAGAGTTTGAGGAGTGTTTTCTGGGGGTAGAACCCATTTGAATCCTTGCAGCTTCTCAGCTGTTATTAGGAACAGCAGTGGGGCCTACAAGGTGAAGGCTGCTCCCAGGTGGAAGACACAAATGTATGATATGATTAGAGAACGGTAATTTGGATTATCTCTATGTTCACCTTAAACATCAGTAAAGACAGACCCCTTGAAATATAGCAAAGGCATTATGCTCTGCATTATAGTCTCTTTGCTTCCATTTTAAACTGAAGACTTTGTTTTATACATTAATGAGGTACTATTGTAAGAAGGCTAATTTAGCTTAGCAACTTCTGACTCTTTTTAGAAGATAACCTTTTGAAAAGAAAACATCTTGACTGTCCTTTTTGAATTGTTATCCCATGAAAAACTATGTGTGGGAGTTGGTAATCTATTGAGAAAAATCTATTACTGATATCCTCAGCACTTCAGTGTCTAGTTGTCAGTTTTGCACTTTTCCTACAGTTACCATTTTACTCACAATCACTACACTTTGAGGTTTTTTCTGGCCTCTTGTATTTTATCTGCTGTAAATTTCTTTATTCATTTTTATCTTTCAACTTCAGAACTTCATGCTTTATTTCTTTAATTCTCAGTAATATTTTGCCGTTGTCACACCATTTAGTCATTTATTCTTTACTATAAATAACCTTCTAATTTCATCGTGGCAGGCCTGTGGAGATGCATCCCTTGCAATTATGCATTTGTTGTAGAGAAGATAGCTGTCCCTCTCAGGCAAAATGTACAAAAGATTCTAATATAAATATAATGTGATACACATCTTAATTTGTTTTTGAGCTCAATAGGGGCCTTTATCCCACACCCTTTATGTAAAAAGCAATGGTACTAGACAGTTTAATCAGTTATAAAAGATGATGGCCTGGCATATATACTTATCTCAGGCTAGGCAGCTGAATGCTCATAATCAGCAAAAGACTAGGATGGGCATGGTTAGAGAGTGCTATTTGGTATTTTAGCTGATGTACTTTCCAAGGATATTGATCCTAGTCTCTTGGGGCCTGTAGTCCCCTTCACTTCAGTGAAATTGTGCCTTTTGCCTCAAGCTCACTCCAGATTAGGGGGCAGGGAGCGTCAAGCACCTCTTCAAACCATTCTAGGAAGACGGCTATATAACTGCCAGACCTGGAGCACAGCTCTGAATGCAAATAACTGAATTCAAGCAGAGGGGAAGCAGAAACTCTGCTGAAGGTGGTGGAACTGCTCAGCAAAGGCGGTGCCACACCACAGGATACTGGAGCAAATAACCCGGCACAGCAAATACCTGATCCCAGAGCAGGTCCAGAGGAAGGATGCAGCTCCCCAGGTCTGGGGCTGTACGGAGTACCTGGGGCCCCTCTCCATGGCTGGAGGAGGCAGTGAGGGTGTCCTTGCCTGCAGAAGGTACGCTGGCTGAGGAGCGTGAAGGGGTGAAGGGGCTATGGGTGGAGGTGAACAGACTGTGAAACATGAGGAAAGGTGAAACATTGACAGGATCTTCACTGAGGCCCTACATAGACAAGACTGAAACCCCAGCTACACAGACGGAGGTGTCAGCCAATTATTCTGTTCAATTGAGTGGCAAGCTGTAAAGCTGAGGCTTGTGACTTGTGGCACCAAGAAGACATCTCCTCCGTTTCAGATTTGAACCTGCAGAGCATGTACAGTGTCCTGGTAGCAGGCAAGGGGCAGAAAGTCATGTCTGGGGACATATCAGAGTCAACTGTGAGCTTGAACCATGGGTCTTCACCAAGAGGAAGCAGCAGGAGGCAGCCGTGGGGAAACTCCTTGCAAGGAACAGAAACCCATGTCTACTGATCTGACTTCTCCAAAGGGGGTTTGTGGCTTGCCAGGGACTCAGGTATGGGATGTTGCAGAGAGCCTGAGGCTCGACCAGTACTCGGTGTTCCAATCCACACAAACACCAAGGATGCTCTTAGAAGGAGATCTTGGGTGTATCAAGAGTGACTATGCTGTTCTGGGAGAGAGAGTCAGGGACATCAGGAACCCTGATGGTGCCTCATGATCCTGTCAGTTTGGGAAGGAACAGATGGATTCTGTGAACCACCATCTGTTTTTACAACATGGTTCTCCCTCTTTGGGGATCCAGGACTGCTGGGGAGAGACAGGATCCACCTGTCAAAGTGGGCCAGGAGCATCTTTGTCAGCAGGGTGACCAACCTGGTGAGGAGAGCTTTAAACAAGGAATGATGGCAGAGCATGAATACAAAAAGCAGTTAAGTGTGGTAGCAATGAATGGAATGGCAAGCAGAGTAATAGGAACCAAACACACCTAAGGAAAGAAAGGGTGATAAGACACCAGCCTTAAGTGTGTGTACAAAAATGGATACAGCCTGAGAAACAAGCAGGAGGAGCAAAAGCTCCATGTGCAGTCACAGAACCACAATGTTGTTGGAATAACTGAGATGTGTGAGGACAGCTTGCACAAATGGAGTACTTCAGTGAATGGAAACAAGCTCTTCAGGAAAAGCAAGGAGGATAGGAGGGAAGGTTGCCCTCTATGGTAAAGAGCAACCTGTGTGTGTGGACTCTTCTGTGGGATGGACAATGGACTCATTTACAGCTTGTGGTTCTGGAATCAAGGAGAGGCCAGAGAGGGTGATAACATGATGGGACTGTGTTTCAGGCCACCAGATCAGAGTGAAGAAGTGGGCAAAGACTTCAAGTGACTTGAGGAAGCCTTGGGATCACAGATTGATGCTCTTGGAGGGCTTGAACCTCCCTGACATCTGCTAGAAGGGCAACACAGTAGAGACTTCTGGAGGGTGCTGGGGATGACTTCTTGATACAGGTAGTGAATGGGCCAAACAGAGGTAATGCACAGCTGGATCTGCTATTCACTGGCAAGGGAAAAGCTGGTTGGATGGGGCAATCAATCACAGCTTTTTCTGTAGTGACCATGAAACTGAAGTGACTATGAAGTTGAAGATACTGAGAGAGTAGCAGAATATATATCCTGGACATTAGACAATCAGACTGCAGCTTGTTCACGGAATGGATAGAGCTGCATTGGAGGCAGCTCTGAAGGGTAAAGAAGATAAGGGAACCTGGCAGATCTTCAAGGACAGCTTCCTTCATGCATAAAAATGGTCCATTTTGACAGTCAAAAAGTCAAGCAGACTAGCCTGGCTAAGCAGGCCAGGCTCATGAAGAGGCTCCTGTGCCAAAAGACTGTATATATAGGAAGTAGAAATTGGGACAGGCTACATAGGAGACATTTAGAAACATTGTCAGAGTATGTAGGCATAGTGACAGTAAAGCCAAAGCTCCCGAAGAGCTGACACTTGCAAGTGAATTCAAGGGCAACAAGTTAAGCATCTCCTACGTTAACAGTAAAAGGCTGAACAAGAAAAATGTGTGCTCATTGCTCAGTGGGAAAGATTATTTAGCAAGCAGTAAAAGGCAGATAATGCTGAGGTACAGAATGCTTTCTTTGCCTCAGGTTTCAAAAACAAGGGTAGATCATGACTAACCAACCTGACTGCCTTCTACAATAAAACAACTGGATTTGTGGATGAAGGATAACATCACAGAATCATCCCACAATGATCACAAGAACAGCCCAGGTTGGAAGGGACCTTGAAAGATCACCTGGTCCAAGCTTTTGTGGGAAAGGAAGCCTAGGTGAGTTTATCTAGAGTATGTAGATGGTAGGTAACAATGAATGTTATCTATCTCAAGTTCAGAAAGGCTTTTGACATTGACTCTTACTGTCTCTGAATGGGCAGACAACTAGCTGGCTAAGCACTGGCTCCATCACTGGGCTCAGTGCTTAATGGGTCATAATCTACCTGGAGACCTGTGACAAGTGGTGGAGCTCTGTGAGAAGTGGAGTACTGCAGGGTTCTAAACTGGGACCTGACATGTTTAACCTCTTTATAATGATCTGGAGGAGGTAGTGGAGGCTATTCTCACCAAATTTGTAGACGATAGTACTTTAGCAGGGTGAGTCAACATGCAGGAAATTAGAACTGCCATCCAGAGGGACCTAGTCAGGCTGGAGGAATCGTCAGACAGAAGCAGCCTCATGAAATGCAACAATGACAAATATCAAGTGCTGCCCATGCAGGGAGTACCAGTGCAAGGACACAGGCTGGGGCCTGGCTGATTAGGAGCACCTCTATGGGAAAAGACCTGGGGGCCTTGGCAGACACAAGCTGAGCATAAGTGAGCAGTGTGCCCTAGCTGCAGAGATGACCAGGCAGTACTCTGGGAGGTATTCACAGGGTACAGCCAGGACACTGAAGGGAGGGACTATCCCCCTCTGCTCAGCACTCATGAGATCCCATCTAGATTCACTGCTCAGTTTCGCACTGCTCAGTTTCGGGGCCCTCTAGTATAGGTAAGACACTGATCAAGTAAAGCAAGACCAGTGGAAGGCCAAACTGGTCAGAACTGGAGGACTCGTCCTGTGAGGAGGAGGTGAGAGAATGGAGCTTGTTCAGCCTGGAAAGAGACTGCCTTGGGGTGACCTAGCACAGCCTGTCCCTACCTGAGAAGAGGTAAGCAAGAAGAAACCAAGCTCTTTCTGGGGTGCATGGCAGGAGGATGAGTCAACGAACATAAGTTGAAACATTAGCTTCATTCAGTATATAAGGAAAACTTTCCTACCCTGAGGACAACCAAGCAGCAGAAGAGGCTGCCCAGGGGCCACGCAGCCTCCATCCTTCGCCGTTTTCAAAAGCCAACTGGATAAAGTCCTGACTTCTTGTTTTGAGCAGGAAGCTGGACTACAAATCTCCTGAGGTCCATTTCAACCTGAATTATTCTGTGATTCAAATTACGCAGTGAACTGGAGTTGCTGGATGGCATTTCCTGTCATTTGTGTTCTGCTAGCAGACATCACCAACAGAGCAGTGATCACCATTTTGCTGTTCCTAAGATTGTTTTGCATTAGGGATGTGATGAATCCACTTTATTTGGATGATCAAAAGAAATACTGAAAACGTATTCTTTGACAAATATGTGTATGAATAATTAATATTCTCAGGATGTTAAGTTGTGCTACAGCAAGGAGATTTCGCAGGCAGCTAACAAGGTATAATGGCTAATGCTTCTGACTTGGTAACCAGAACAAAGATCTCTGATAAATGCAGACACTAACGATACATTCGCCTGGCAGCTAATGAAATATTTTCAATTACTTCATTAATATAGGAAGAACTGTTAATTGTTCTTTTTCACCTTTAAGTTTCAACTCAGATTTCATGGCAAGTCTTGCTGTATTTAAGGTTTACTTAGTCTTCCCTTTTGGAAACAACTGTGTAATGAGCAAACAAAACCCCCCTTCTATATCTTCTTTCATTCTAACAAAAGTACATACTGTGGCTCATGGATAAAGTACACTGGAATTTACAATACTCACTGATTACCAAAGCTAAACAAAGCAAAAGGAGATGTGTCTTTACACTGTGTCTTGCAAACTGCTGTTTTTGAAAAATTATCATGGTGGGTATTCACAACTGGAACACTGTTCTTTGAAAAGACATGGAGGAGAGTAAGAAAAATCAGTATTACATTCTCTTCTAGAAAAGTATTGGAAGTGGAATCTTAACACTTCACTAGACCATAGGTAGGTTGCTTGCTATCATCCTCCACAGCTTCAAAGATTTAGATTATAAACCATAATTTATTGTCTTCCTTTCTGAGCCACCAGCATTTACATTAACAAGCTTTGCTCTGAACTCATGAATTCTTTTAAAAGTCAGAGCTGAGAATCACCAGGACTTGAAAAAAAGCGCAGAATACCATGAGGTTCACATAGAACTGATATTGGCAGCAATGATTTTCATTTTGTAGGCATGTTTATATTTCAATACTGATCTAAGGAGCTGCATAAGTGCACAAAATTTTTTATGAAATATTATTGATTGAAAAGACTTAAACTTGTATTAAAAATGCAGCTCTGTTCAAATTAAAGGATGTATTGATGTCTAAGCTTCAAAATAGGAATCTGAAGCTTGTGGATTGTCTACAGCTTGTAATGAATGCTGAAGCAGGTCTTAAGGTTTTTACATTTCTATCTATACTTTCATACAATGTGCTCTTAAAATCTATAATGTTTTGCTCCACCACGTTATTGAATGAAGAGTCATGCATAAGTACAGTGTAGTTAACTAAACCCAAGATTGTCAATTGACTAGACATTTGATTTGTCTTTCTGGTTTGGATTTTTAATTTGGCAGATTTTCTTTGAGACAGGTTTTCTTTACTGACACTTTCTTTACTGACATCTTCTAGCAAATACCCTTATTCATTTCTGAAATGTCTACTACATTATTTGGGTTCTATTGCTATTCTCCTATCTAATGTAAAAGAGACTGCATTCTTTTCAGATGTGGAGTTAACAATGGCTTGTTTACTTACTTACACACATTTTGTGCAGAATGAAGTACTCTTAAAGGCAATATTCCAGCCATCCTGGAATTAGTTCATTCACTGCAATGCTTTTAGCATTTCTTTTTTGGAAATCTAAATTGTTCCATTTTAAAAGAATTTTAATTTCTTAAACAATTATTTAAAATGTAGATACATATATAAAACTATATATGCATTAGTGCACTTGAGTTTCACCTTGCAGTAAACTGGCAGTCAATGCACAGGCTGTTCCACAGATAGCATACACATTTTCAAGATTGCCAGATATACAAATTGGCAAAATGTTCAGCAATAGCTTTAACATTTAAGAGAAGCATTGCATGACTAACAAGAATAGGGGAACAGTGCTAAAAGTAGAGATTAGCACCAAGGGAAACAGAAGAGAGCCGTTTCTTGGCAACAGGACCTGAACCAGTGGTATATTAGCTGGAGTGTCTGCAGATGAAATTTTCTAGGTATGCTTTCAGCTGTCTGTTGAAGGTAAAACAGGATTTGTTTATATTTTGTAGTTAAGTTATTGACAAATTCAGCATGTTTTGCAACTTTAATTCTTTCTCAATTGGAAATCAGTCCTACAAAACCATGGACTTTCTATCATTCATCAAAGGAGGAATAATAGTATGGACACAACCCAATCAAATAACTTATTTTACTGAAATGTGGCTGAATGTTTCTAGAGAAAAAAAGTGCTGTTTATTGTCTTTCTAGTCCTTATGGTATATGAACAGTTTTGAAATGGTGGACATTTTATATTTAGTATAAAGGAGGATTGGTTTTGTGCTCTTTGTTCTTTTCTCCAGAAAAACTTTTTTGAGTGGTGAACTAATAGGATTAAAATATTACACCTTTTTGAGTGCCAGCCCAGCACTGGGAAGTTTGTTGAACACATCTAGCCTCCCAAAGACTATGGGGAAGGCTACAAAATCTGGATTAAATACTGCTTTTTTATGCCAGGAAAAACCTCAGAACAAAATCAATCATGAGAGATCTGATGAATATGAATGCAATATAAGTGGTTTTTTTTTCAAAATTCTAGTATTCAGAAAAGAATATACTGAATTTTCATTTGATTTAAGAAATCTGAGTGGGTAAGAATAGTTATTCTTTTTTAGAAAAAGTTAAGATATTTATCAACTCATCTGTTTTTGTAGAATCTGAGACATCTGAGCATCCTTTCATACTTCAGATTCCTAAGCAATCCTGTGGTGGTGGGACCAAGGAAAATAAAACTTTTCTGACAATTAAAAACCAGAAAAGGGGTGGGAAGGAACCCTCCCAAAATTACTGTTGAATAAACCCCAACCTCTTCTGGCTTCTGTTTTATATAGTACAGCACAAAGAGGCCTCTTAAGATCTCACTTCTTTAAAGAAGTATCTAGAAATGAGCAAAGAACAATCAAAATTAGTTGATGTTGCCCTTACAGCTCTGAAAATTGATTCAATTCACACTACTTGCAAGAAAATGTGTACCAAATTAGAATGTAACAAGTCACAATTTGAATCAATATCTCAAGATTCTGCTTAAAAATCAGTTTCACATGCTAAGGTCAGTAATGAGGTGAATCTCATCACTATTCATTAGATATGATTCACCATATTCCATAAGAACTCTTATAACATTAAACGGGTGATTAGACTCTAGTGGAAGGTATTACCTGTGGAAGAATCATTATGATTAATTTCCCTTTCTATCTCTTCATTATGCCCTCTGTCCACTAATATATCTGTGAGGCTACCCTCCTTGTTAATTCCTTTCCCATTGTACAGTACATACAGTATGCTGAAAAGAACACTATTCTAAACCAGTGAAAAGACAATAAAAGCTTTCTCTCTTCATTAGCCAAGACTAAAAAATAAACCCCCAAACAACAAAACACAACCCCCCTCCCAATACCCCCAAAATGCAAGCAGCCTTTGTTCAACTACCATAAGACTAAGAATATATCCAATGCCAATGGACATATCTAATGTCAATGATTCACTGATAGCTTTAACTGTTTTGAAAATACTATCATGAAACAGATATTTAGGCATAATGAGGCTTTCTGAGTTATTTTTTGAGTCTGTAATACTTTATTAACATTCATGACAGACCAGTTGTAAAGCCATACAAAGGTAATAATTCAGTGCTCTAAAAACATCACCTACTCTTAGACATAAAATGGGTATTACAGCTGAAGGACTATCCCATGTGTTAAGTAAATACTTCCAAGTATTTATATAGAAAGTCAATGTTGCAATGAATTGCATTTTTAAAGCACTCCAGCTTTTCATTTTTGCATTTGGACTGTCTCCAAAAGAAACAAGGTCTAGATACTGATCACAACATACAAATACCAGATCTTTGTATACAGCAGCAACATCTTCTACTGCTGCATTTTTATTGTGATGCTTCAAAGAAAATAGCTCTAAAGAAATATATTCTTAATTTGTGAAACAAAAATATTCACAAAACATCAAGTTGCCATGGTTGCTGGATGAAATGATGGCAGAGAGAAAGAAAGATGGTTTAGTTCATTCACCTTCTTTGAACTTGGAAGCAGAAAATTTCTTACATTGTATGGGCACCAATGTTAGTGGGGAAAATATTCTGGAAATTAATTGTGGTACTCGACTCCTAGCATGTTTTCTATCACAGATATTATCTTGCATAGTATTTATCATGAACATGCTGAAAAAACAAGGGAAGCAAAGATCCAGTTTGCATTTTGACACTGGAGCCATTGATGTCATTAATAAAACTTAAGTTTCAAATTTTAGGGCTTCATGTGTAAACAAATGTATTTCAGAGTGTTGAAATGTATTTGGAGTTTTAAAGTCTGATTTGCTCTTGTTTTGATTTGACCTAGATTGGAATATATCTGCAAGATTCAAATATACCAATGTAAAATGCTGTTACTGATAAATCATGGGAGTGATTGAAGGGCCCACATGAAATAAAACATTTGTTTCAGTTCAGTGAGAGCAGAATTCTGTATCACGGTTCCATTAGTACTACAGTAACTGTCACAGTAATAACTGAATGCATACTAAAAACTGAAACAGTTGTTCCATTTCTGAAATCAGAGTAAAAGCAATTTGAGATTTTTATTTATTGCACATACTAAAATTCTGAGTAAATATGAGTAAATATAACAAGTCACTGGAACTATCAATCTATTTACGAAACAGTCTGAAAAATGATAATAAAACATTCTGGACAATGAAATATAAGTTCATTTTCAGGTGCTTCAGCTGTTTGCTGAAGTGGCCAAAATCATCATCTGAATGCCTCACCACTGCAGAATATTCTTGACAAAAAGCCGTGGTGAATTATGTCTCCTTATTGAAATTTTATCTGTTTGTGTATTCACTTACATTTGCTCATGCAGCAAATCCATTTGGAAACTCAGTATGATTACCTGCTCTGGCGGGGACAGTTGGACTAGATGATCTCCAGAGGTCGCTTCCAACCCCTATCATTCTGTAGTTCTGTGGTTATTGGACTAGTATACAGGGATTTTAAAAGACTGTTACTCTTTTGACTTGCACTTGTTATAACACTTCATAATGTTTTGTTTAGCTCCACTTTTTAAGATTTCAGATCTCTAATGGGGGTTCCATCATGTGTTGGGGTGAGTGCTGCTGGGTGAAAGCAGATGCAAAGCAACAAAACTTGATTCTGAGCATCATAATTATAACCGCTTATTGACTGAATCTTCAGACTTTGAGATTATGCTGTAGCCTACATTTCGTAGAGGGTTTTTGGGTTTTGTTTTGGGTTTGGTCTGGTTGTTTGGGGTTTTTGTAACCTTATATTAAACCCCTTGATTAAGGTTCTGGTAATCTACACAAAAAGAATCAAATTTTGAAATTTTTTTTGAAGGCAAAGTAGTCCACACTTGAATTGCACAAAATAACTAGTTAGGTTCCACTGAGTTTGGGGAGCCTCCTTCATTTTCTAATCAATGACGAGCTAGTAATTTTCAAGCAATACAGGTCTTTTTGGCAGCATGTTTAAAAAAAGTATATTATTTTAAGTATATTAAATTACCATTTATGTTAAAAAAACCCAAACAGGAAAAGTACTCCTTAATTTGGAATCAGAATAGTGAATAAACAAGGAAGTCAACTATGATAGGAATGTCTTCTCTTTTTTTTTTTCTTTTTTTTACAATAGCTATTTTCTCTCCACAGATAAGGAGGAAGGAATAGAAAAAGCAGGAACACTAGTGGTTTTTTTCCTTAATTTGTCAAATGTTTAAGTATTGGTGACATTAGTGTAAACGGACAAATCACAACTGTTTCAATTTTTAGTAAATTGAGAAAGTTAATCTGGTCCTGTTAACAGAAAAGTGTTGGACATGAAAATCAAAAGATCAAAGTATCATTACACGATTCTTCCACCTAAAATAAACATAAACATCAAGATGTTCAAATTAGCAGCCCTGGGTGAATCCTTTCTTCTGCTCTGATATAGCATGGAAGAAGAAACCATGTAGTCCTCTAACACAACACTGCCATTGTTAGTAACAGCTTCTTAGCTCTGCACTGAATCTGCAAGGCCTCAGGACTGAGGCTTATCCACCTTGTTCTGTCTGAACTTTGTCTGACCTGCCTGTGGCGTTGTTTTACTTGGTTTAGCTGTGACAACAATTTCTTTAATTTACCAAGTCTCTATGGCATATTTACTTTACCTTTTTTATCTTATATGCTATAACCACGTTTATATAGAATACCTGATTGCTACTGCTATCTATCCAGAATAAGATTTTTACAACTCTAACACAATAATGTGGTGTAGAGAAATACAGGTCTGGTATGATTGTAGAGGCCCTGAGAAGTAGAGACACAGGATACAATGTAGAGAAGTAGAGGCATGGGATGAGAAGAGAGGGGACACAGGCTTGGCATTGAAGATCCCACAACTACCAACAACTCTCCAGTGGTCAGTTAAAGAAATGCAGACCCAGGGCTGGGCACACTTGGTTTTATGGGTAACAAAGAGAACACAGGCATAGTATCTGACATGTAAAATCCACCTTATTAGTAAATTACAGAATTACAGAATCACAGAATGATAGGGGTTGGAAGAGACATCTGGAGATCATCTAGTCCAACCCCCCTGCCAGAGCAGGTTCACCTAGAGCAGATTGCACAGGAATGCATCCAGGCGAGTTTTGAATATCTCCGGAGAAGGAGATTCCACAATCTCTCTGGGCAGCTTGTTCCAGTGCTCTGCCACCCTCAAAGTAAAGAAGTTCCTCCTCATGTTTAGATGGAAATTCCTAGGACCAAGTTTGTGCTCGTTACCTCTTGTCCTGTCACTGGGCACCACTGAAAAAAGCCTGGCCCCATCCTCCTGGCACCCACCCCTTAAGTATTTATAAGCAAGTATTTATAAGGAAAGGTAAGCAGAACAGCAGAAAACGAGGATAGAAATGTGAAGTGTGTATTACAATTTTAACTGTATTATTATTGATATTGAGATTGTTTCTGTATAGAAGTATTGTAAGTGTCTTATTTTCCTTTACTCCTGTAATAAATAGATTTGGATCAATGATTTTTGAAACATTTAAAATATATTAAGGATAAATAGATATAGGTGTGCTTTCTCCTTCCCCATAAACAGAATCTTGAGCAAAACAAAAGCGAATCATTGTTGTAGTAAATTCTGTCCTTTTCGGACCTCTTCTCTTTTAGCAGTCCCTTTACAAAGGTTTGCAGTTGTTGCATTCATGGTTTCACGACGAAGTAATTGCTCTGCTGAGGAATATTTTCCAATAATTTGCATAGGCCTGTGACACATAACTAGGGAGTTATAGACAGCACTGCTTTTCTGAATGTGGGCTAATCCAAAGGATTTCTTTCATATTGTTTTCCAGATTAATAATATTTTTTTCTGTGAGTACCCATATTCAACTATTCTGTACAATGCTTGCGTAGTGTCTATATGAAGTGTGCTATACCTAATTTATAACCTGGGAAACAGAAATTGTTCTCATGTTTAAACAGTGAGGTACGTGCAAAAGCAACTGGGAAATCTTGATGGAGGTGTTTGTTTCAAGAGACATTTGAAGTGTGAATGCTGGCTGCCAAAGTAGTTGTAGAAGTCAATGGATGCAGAAAAGTCCCTCTACTCAGTCTCAGCAAATGCAAGAGCTCTGCTTTGCTATGTTTAGAACATTTCATATCAATCTGCATGTCTAACTGCAAGTGGTCAACTGAATCTGTGAAAAGCCTTCTGGTTTTCTCTTCATCCCTCATTACACAAAAATCTGCATAAAGCCTCTTACTAAGTTCTCAGCCACTCCAGTGGAAATAAAAGTGTTCTGAACACCACTTTATGGTCCATGCATGTCTGACATCACACAAAAAGAATTAACTGTCATTTGGACTCTCCATCGAACTTGGTAGATACATCCAGCTCTCATGCATGTTTTATAGTCACTGATTTCATATTGAAGATCTGTTTTCGTCAGTCAAAACAACAAAGAAGTATAAAGAGAAATATGTCAGACAGCTGAAACACTGTTTTTTTTCTCTCCTTTCTAACAATTTTTTTCTTGTTTATGTATATGTAATATGTATATATGTCTCATAAAATACATTCGTTGCCAGTTACTCCCACAAGGACAAAGCAAATAGTCCAGAATTTGTATTTGCGTATACTAGTTTGTTAATCTACTATATGCAATCATTCCTTTATTAACTGAACTTAATCTCAATCAGCATTTATCTTTAAGAAATTCTATTTCTGTTTGTCCTTCAGTTCAGCATGTGGCACGTCATTGTTCCTTAAAACAGGCTGTTCAGGGTTGCTTAGCAAAGGGATCTTTGCTGTCACTGTCGTCTTATAAGTAATTGTGTCTGTCTTTGCATGTAGATGTTGAAAGCTGTAATTTCTCCTATTTTAAAATCGTTCCCACTCTTTCTAATTGACAAGTTCTCTTATCCAAAAGAACCCTATTTTTTTCATATTTAAAGGTACCATGTGTAACTGTAAAGGTATACTGTAGGACTGGCAGATTTCTAGGGGTTCAGTGTGAATGAATTAATCAACAAACAACACCTACTAAACTGCTTGTATTTTTTAACTGTTGAGTATAATTTGGTGTTTTAAAAAAATACATCCACTTGCCATCCTTTGTATCGATTGCATGTTCTGTCTTTGCATGTGCCAGTTGCTATCCTCATTATGTTGTGGCTCAGATGAATGCTTCAGTTGTTTCTTTTACCTCAATGGATAACTGCAACTTCACCATAGCGTGAGAAATCAGGGCTGACCCTTTGGACATATTAGAAAAAAAGAATGGAAGATGATTCCAGGGTCAGGAGGAACTGTATAGGCATACATATTGTACAATATGATTTATTTTTATTCTTAGATTTTATTAGCTATCGTTTTTGTCTTCAAAGGTATTATTTTTTCTCATTTTACATGAGTTACATGTGAAATTAATCTCTTCCATATACATCCAGTTAATATAAGTCCTTGTTTATAAAAACATGGACTTGGTCTTCACTGTAGTGTTGTGACCCTCTCTACATGCATTTACATATTTCTTTGTGGGATTGAAGTTGTACTCGCTTAAGGCATTTGATGCCTTAATCTTGAAAATGCATCTGGAAATACACTGTGGTCTCAGGGTATTGGGCATTACTTGGCAATATTTCTGAGATCCTCTGGGTGCATTTGTTGATCCTTTTTTTTCCTTTTGCTTTGACTTTGTTCACCTATCACCCTAGTAACGGTCAGATAAACTGGAAGAAATAACATGACTGTGCATATACAGTCCTAATTATGAAGCTTTCTTCAGGATTTACAGTATTTGTGTGAGTTTTAGACCATTTTTAAGGGGCAAGAGTATTTTTGTTGTCCTGTGATGTAAATAACTCACTTCTGATTTAAAAAAAAAAGAAAAAAGAAAAAAGAAAAAAGAAAAAAAAGAAAAAAGAAAAAAAAAGAAAAAAGAAAAAAAGAAAAAAAGAAAAAAGAAAAAAGAAAAAAGAAAAAAGAAAAAAGAAAAAAGAAAAAAGAAAAAAGAAAAAAGAAAATTCTTCTTTACTTAATCTTGACAGTCTTTTTTCAGCTGTCACTATTTTTTATGGAATTTTACATAAAGTAATTGGAGAGTGCGTATACATGAATCAAGAATGGTGTGATGACATATTTTGCAGCAACATCTAAGAAAGCTAAAAATGACCAAAAGACCACCCCCGCCAAAAAAAGCTCCAAAACATAGCATTTAACTGATCTTTTTCTATGTGCCTTGCCTTTTCCAGCATCATTCACAAAGGTATTGAACAGCAAACATGTAGGAACAGAAGAAGCAAAGGTCTTTCCAAAAAACATGTGATTGAGTTTCTCCAACATGGACTTTACTGCAATAGCTTTACTGCTGTACCTGACAGTACTAGCATGGTGCCATTTTTGTATCTTGGCATTTTTGATAGCAGATAACTATGGCAATCTGATAAAAAAATTATCCTTTATCAAACTAGGAAAATGAAGGTAATAGACTATTTTCCACTGAACTGGATTTTTGGCATGACAAGAAATATTTTTCAAATCAGTGAAACAAAAATGCTAGTCTTCATGTGGATGATTGGTGAATGCGGAATAAAAAATTAGTTTCTAGTCTAATTCTGTATTAAACTCCTTCCTTTGCTTTTCCAGTTCTAACTGTAGGAAAAGAGGATTATATGCATAATGATAGTGGTGCTGGTGTGTATTATATTTGAAAATTGAAGCACATTAAAACATGAAGTTTTATTAAAGGAAAGGCACAAACTGGTTTTCCTAGTTATCGGATCAGACTAAAATATCTTTTGGATGTATGTTTAAAATGACCAAAAACCTCAGCTCAAGCTCTCAATCAAAAACTTGATATTAACACACATTTTCTGACTGCTGTTAATAAATTATTCCTTCTCAGAAGTACTGAGTGCTTTTATAGAAGAAAATAAATTTTATCGAAGATAAAGAACAAAGCATACATAGGAATGCCATCAAGATGGGTTCAGATAAATCAGTAACTACACCACTATTCTGATGTTTAACAGTTCTCTTATTTTCCAGGATATCCTGCTCCATGGTGACTGAAATAGCAAAATAAATATGTGGATGTAAATCTCTGTTCAGTGAAGTCTCCTGGGCTTTTAAACAAAGAGAAGCCACACAGCAGCTTTCAGCTGTTACGTGTCTTTGCCACTGCAATATATCTCAGTGGTCAGTTTCAGGATGATATGAAATGTCCGTGTTTTCTGCTTTCTAATGGAATAATTGTACTTTTCATTTCTGTAATGTGTCAGGCCTAACTCACCACAGTGACTTTAGCTCCAGTGATGGTGAGAAGAAATTAAATTCTGGCACAAGTTTATTCAATTTTATCCTTCTATTGGAAACACTTCAGTGAGAAGTAGGACTCTTGAACAGAATCTTCTGCCAAAGATTTGCTCCTTTTCCATCATGCAAGTATCTCTTCCTGACCTCCATTAATTTTTGGTATGACTAAGGTTCAAGTAATGCTTTTTTAGATTTTTTTTTTTTAATTGTTTTTATGCATACAGATTAAGGGATTCAGATGTGTGCTGCACAAAAAAAGCTTCAGCTCACTCTGCCTCTTCCTTATGCTCACTAAAGGAGATACTGTCTCTGGTGCCATCTCCATGATTTTAGGAAAGCTGATGTGGATATTGCCTCCCACATTTTCTATATACAACTTCATCTCTGCTGGAGTCCTTGTCAGCAAATGTATCTTAAAGCAGCATTTGGGCTGCTTTGTTTTGTAACGAAAGGATAATCAGGGCTTGAGCACATAGTCTACTTTCACCTTTGATCTGGCTTGTGAATTCTGGAACTATGTGATCCTGTGGGTGAGCATTGAGATTACTGTCACTGCACTGAGTATATACTCATGTCATTATATGAACCTTTGCTGTTTTGAAAAATTAAAAGTTCTTTCTTTTCCTTTTCTTTAAGTAAAAACAAATTAGTGTAATTACTCCTGTGTTGGCTGAACACTCAATTTCCTCTCCTCAAAGAAAATAAGCTCTTTCAGGTTTAACAGTTTTAAGTTTGATACTGTGAAAATATTTTTTTTTTAAATTACATAAGCTAACATATAAGTGAGGAGAAAAAATGTAAATAAACCATAAGAAAGGTTAGCTATATTTTACAGCCAAAAATTTTAATCAGTTGATTTTTGACCCTTAGAAAGAATAAAGTATACATCTCAGTTAGAAGTATTGTATGCCATGCACACAGTTTATATTTATAAATCAGAAGTATATGTATTGATTTTGATGGCTCCTGATTTACAGTCATGTAAAGAAAATCATAATCAAGGTGTATGTTATTTTCTAATTCTGTTACAAGGGAAAGAAGAGCTGGGAGAGGTTTGCTTGAGAGCTTAGCTTGCACTAAATTAATTTATAGTATGGTTACATTAACATGACTATGCAGACACTGTCATAATTTTTTATTGACATAACTTACTTTCTTTAAAATGCCTAAAGGAGCAGCTCTGAAAGTTTTATTTACAAGCACTGTAAGAGAAACCTATTTTTTTTGTAACCTTGCTTTTAGATGTGTGCTTACCGACATTCATCCTTTCTATCTATTTTGTCTGTATATCTTCTGTGGTAGATGGTACATCAGATAATCTGTGACCCATACTAAGTTTCTGTCTTTCTTTCATTGGGATTACTCTGAGTTGATAAATTCAAAATGGTTTTGTTAAAAAGGATAATAAATTTTATGAATAATCTGGATTATATAGTTTTTCCTTTGCACAAGGTATGTAACACAGAGTTCTAGAACAGCTTTAATTTCACTTATTGGTTGTACCTATTGTAAAATCGTTTTCTAAAACTCCAAAATTATTTTCATATAAGACTGAGGAACATGTTTTCTTGTATGTATTTCTGATATTAATTTATTCTGCAGATACAATTTCCCTGGGAGAAAGACTATAAATCTATAGATCAAGCTGAGTAAGCTCGTTTAGTTATGAGTAGGTGACAACTTCTAATCTTCCTGCACACTAATTTAAGTTTTGTATTCTCCTGTAGAATGTACACCATGTCTTCTGAAGTAGGCATGGATTCTATAAAATGATTAAAACTAAAAATGTATGGATTACAATTATATTGTGGAGTGATAGCTTCATTGGTATCAAGTCAGGACTCTTAAAAGTTGCTTCCCCTAAAATCTCTGCTTAGAAATGCTGGTATTTGCTTTTTTGTGGCTTTGTTAATTCTCTTCCGATTTTTCAGTGTCTGACATTCTGAATAAACTTAGCCATGTTGCCTTTGTCTGTGGTGAGAAAAAGTGTTTGCATCCTAAGAAAATGTATTTATATGTTTGAACTCAATTTAACTTAAGCCATTCTGATGTTGAATATAGTGTTGTAGATCCTTTTAATATATTGACATTCTGCTGTAAGTATTGTGATCTCAAAGACAGCCAAACTTCAAATCTGTTTTAGAGAATGTGTTCTTACTAATAGGGTTTCATAATGGTGGATTCTGAAGGTCTAGCCTCACTTCTGTTGAAGCCAGGAGTGGTCAAGCAATGGCTAGAACTGTCTTACAATCAAAAAGGGAGGAGATTTGGGTGCTAATGTGGTTACCTGTACTGAATTTCTTATTAAATTGTTGCAATCTCATTTCAGGTATGTGACACAACTGCCAATAGCTTTGAGGATAGGGAAGACATAGCAAATGACTAGGAGCATCACAAGTTACTGGCAGACTTCTTGATAAGCTTTTTCATCTTGTGTTGTTACGCAGTGCTGCAGGAGGCTGTCATTGACTGCTTCCATTCGTTGCTTGATATCTATTTTTCACACCCATCATCAGTGTCTGAAATTAGGTACAGAAAATAAAAATAGAAAAGACGTATCTATCAACTTCTGTAACTTTGTACTGCTGCTTAAATCACATCCTTCACAGCTACAAATTGGACTGTTCCTTGAGTCCCACATTGCAGGAGGAAAAATGGCTAATAAGATGCAGAAATGAAAGTAGGAGGAAAAAAACCAACATGTTGGCACTGAGTTTGTTGGAGCTGAGAGCAGGGGTGGCATAAACTAGGGGAAGATGTAGGCCAGGTGCAAGGCATAAGATTTTAGTATCAAGAAAATAGGAATAAGGCAACCATAGAGGCAAAAGGTAGACAGTGGACAATTGTTCAGATGTTTGATTTTCCATCCTCCATCTGAGAGTGGTGAGAAGACTGAAATTTTGCTGTCCTCTGAATGAAAGCAGACAAAATTGTTTCTTGAAAAGAGAAATTAGTATTTTTACATCCCTACTCTATTCTTGTCTCAAAGAAACAATACATCTAACTATATGCAGAGATATTGAGCTATGGTAGAAGAAATACATTTGGGAGGGACAGAGAATAGCAAGACCCTGAACAAGGCTGCCATGGGTTTGGATAGACATTCCAATTCTGAAAATTTATCCAAACCTTAATGTTTCTCTCTTTGATGCTGTTCTGGTTGTACTACTGCTAAATAAAACATGTCAAACTTGATAAATTCAAAATGCTGATTTCTGGTACAGTGAAAACCTAAATGGAGACCTGGTTTTGAAAAATGTTGTAAATGTCCTGTAACTTAAGTCTTTTCTCCTAACACTGAGGCCTAGGTATTGCTAGGGCTATTTCTTCTCCTTCCACCCACCTGCTGTTTAGGTTCTGCATGGTGTGGTTGATGGAATGAACCTTCTAAGTTAGACTTCCTAGGAAATTCTGCTAATGCATTGCCATGTGCGTTACCGCAACACAGCTTGTAGGTGTATAAACAGATTAGAATGGATTAAAGTGTAGTATTTCTTTTGATCTTGTTCTTTCTCAGAATCATTAAACACACTAAATGAATTTGAATTTGAAAAAAAAAATAACCAGAGAAGTTAATTAAGCAATCATCCTTTTTGCTCTTGTCCTACCCAAAGGCTTATTTTTGTCATTTGCTGGTTTCACTATGTTTTTGAAACAAAACTGGTTTGAATTTTGTAGGATTGAAAACAGAGATATTAAAATACTATTGGGCTCCATCCAATTTCAGCTAATGGATGTTTTCTTACATTTAGTATATTAAATTGCACAATTTATATGACATTATGTTAAATGTGTATTATGTTATTCCCCCTCTACAATGTCATATATATAAAAAAAAAAAGTCTTAAGCATGTCTCATTGTATCTTAATTAAATAAACTACAGGCAATAATTGGGGATTGCATGCCAGCATATCCATAGCTGGGAGACCAGCTATGGAACAACAGTTTTACCAGAGGTATTTTTAGACAAGTCAGTCATCTTGCCACTGAAATATTTCAGCTTTCTCTGTCAAAATATATTGGTTTTGAACATCCTTACAGTTGCTATTACCATATCTTGTATCTTTCTTTTGGCAAATTCTTACATCCTACGTATATGTAAAGTTGAGGCATACAGTGACTAAAGGTTTTTTTAAAGTCAGTTATATAAGTCTGTTTCAAGGTGCACAGAAGGCATTAGATATAAATATGTGGAAGTTTCTTGAGAATGCTAAGTCATGTCTTAATTGTTGGGAAGGACTGTGATCCTTTTGCCTGCCAGTCTTTACAGTGCACAAACTAAAGAGGCATTTCTCAGCAAATTGTCCTACAAAAAGTTGCAATAGGACTAACTGTTTTTCTCATCCTGAGGTTCTCAGTAAGGCATTATTTTCACTTGAAAGAGAATTATTTCCTTTTCTGTTTGTGGTCTCTCCCTCCATCTTGTGAAAAAGGCAGGACAGATCTACATCCTTCAAGGTACTAATATGTTTTAGGCTTTTACATTGCTTTTTCATAGAAGTATGAATATTCTTTACCATACATGGGAACAATATATTTTTTTAATCTGTACTAGAGAACAGGGATAATGCTCTCAATACTGGAAGTGGTGCACAGGATGTCTTGTACAGTCAGTGTGGCACATTCCTTGGTTTTTGTCCCAAGCTTTGGTCCCCTGACAGTGCCTACTTTGGTCACAGAGCAGATGACAGAGGCACCCAGGTGATGCACCAGTTTGTACAGCAGACTCTGGGATCTTCCTGAGATCATCTTGAGTTTCTGGGTACTTTTTCTGGGACCTAGGAACTCCCGGGAACCCTTGGAAGAACGTGAGGGTTCCTGCAGCTGCCAAGTAAGGATAAGGATAAGGTCAGAGTGGCTCTAGCAGCTTCCAACAAATTTTCTTAGCTGTCCTTGATCAAAGTGTGTCTGCAGCATTTGTTCTAGTTGACACCTGATTAGAGAGGGTCAAACACCCTTTTAGCCCATGCTATGGAGAGACCTATATAAGAGCCAGGTCTAGAGCACAGCTTCTAAAGCACAGCAGTTTGTGCAGAAGAGTGTGAGGAGGAGGGGTGGCTGGCTAGTAAATTTTCTCTATCCAGCATATATATCCTTAGATATAGTGATCATATGCCACAGGGCACAGTCCACAGGCACTGCCGGACTAACTACCACTTTGCAGTTGGACTTTGGGACCCAGACAGAGCTTCAGAGGAAGATGCAGCTCTGCAAGCTTTGGTCTGTAGGGAGTGCCTGAGGCTTTTTGCTGAGTCTGGGACATGTGGTTGTCTAGCCTGCAGGAGGTATGTAGTTATTGAGGATCCATAGTGAAAGAGCTGGGGGGAGGAGGTCAGCATACTGTGCAGCATTAGAGAGGATGAGAAAGATCTGAGGCTGGATCTTCTCTAAGACCTGGCAGCTTCAAGAACCTGAACTTTCCCCTGCAGCAGAGGAACAAGAAGAGCCTGCACCTATGAAGTTGGAAAGTGGAAACTACCATCAAGATTAAAGCTGGAAGCCAGGGAATTCTTGTACTCTTGTACTTCTTGCTCTTGCCCCACCTTATGACTTGCAATTACAGAATGGATTCACTGCCATTGTAGCTGATGAAGAGTTTGGAGTGCCATCAAATGGAGAATCTCTGGGGGCTGTGTCTGAGATACTCAGGGCTACTAGAGGGAAACAGTGAATGATAGGAATAGGGAACTACTATCCCTGCTACTCTTCCATGTAGGTGCCAAGGATACTGCCAGGGTGATCTAGAAAGCATCAAGCACGACTGCAGGGTTCTAAGTGCAATCATCAAGGGCATGGGGGGCCAGGTGTTCAATTGTGCTGGTGAGGAGGAATGGCCTGAGAAGGACTTGACAAATTCTGCAGATTAACAACTGTTTGTGTGGGTGCTGTTGGCATTAGGGTTTTGGTTTCTGTGGCCATGGGACCCCCTTTGAAGGTCAACAGCTTCTTGGAAGACATGGGGTCCATTTGACTAGACAGCACAAAAGTATCTTTGACAGCAAGCTGGTCAACTTGGTAGGGAGAGTTTTAAACTAGAAATAATGGGGGGGGGAGTGATTGGCTGCCCCAATAAACAAGTAAGGAAGTTGGAGGATAGGGTAGGCAAGCCAAGGTCCCAGGGTGATGGGGACAGAAAAAAACTAGCAATAAAAAAACCACAGCTGAAATACAATCACTCTGAGCTTAGGCATGTGAAGAACAAAATGTCTGCAGAACAGTCTTAGGGGGAAAGCTCTCAAGTCTGTTCTGGTGGCTCTGCACACTTGGGTGCGCCTCTGAAATACTGCTACGTTAATACACACAGCATGGGCAACAAACATGAGGTGTTAGAGATCACAGAATCATTAAGGTTGGAAAAGACCTGTAAGATCATCAAATCCAACCAACAACCAACACCACCATGCCCACTAAACCATGCCCCGCAATGCCTTGTCCACATGTTCCTTGAACACCTCCAGGGATGGTGACTCCACCACCTCCCTGGGCAGTTTATTCCAGTGTCTCACCACTCTCTCAGTAAACAAATTTTTCCTAATATCCAGTCTGAACCTCCCCTGGCACAACTTGAGGCCATTCCCTCTTGTCCTGTTGCTAGTCACTTGGAAGAAGAGACCAACACCCACCTCTCTGCAACCCCCTTTCAGGTAATTGTAGAGAGCGATGAGGTCTCCCCTCAGCCTCCTCTTCTGCAGACTGAACAACCCCAGTTCCCTCAGCCGCTCCTCATAAGACTTGTGCTCCAGACCCCTACCCAGCTTCATTGCCCTTCTCTGGACACTTTTGTGACCCAAGTGCAGGACCTGGCACTTGGCCTTATTAAACCTCATATAATTGGCCTCGGCCCATCAATCCAGCGTGTCCAGGTCCCTCTGCAGAGCCTTCCTACCCTTGAGCAGATCAACACTCCCACCCAACTTGGTGTCGTCTGCAAACTTGCTGAGGGAGTACTCAATCCACTCATCCAGATCATCGATAAAGATACTAAACAAGACTGGCCCCAAAACTGCGTGCAGTTACAGGGCTAAGACCTCATTGGGACCGTGGAGATGCAGTGTGATAGCTCACGACTGAAGCATGCAACGGAGGGATAGAAGCTATTTAGGAAGGGCAGTCTGAGAAGGTGAGGAGGGGGAGTTGCCCTATGTGTGAAAGAGCAGCTGGAATGCACAGGGCTCTGTGCTGACATGGGTCAGGAGTGAGTCAAGAGTTTATGAATCAATATTAGTGAGCAGATCAACATGGGTACTGTTGTAGTAGGTATCTGCTATAGACCTTCTGTTCAGGAAATAGATGAGGCCTTCTTCAAACAAATGAAAAGAAGCCTCATGTTCACAGGCCCTGATCCTCAAGCGGGGCTTTAATCACTCTGATATCTGCTGGAGGGACAATACCACAGGAGTCAAGCAATGTAGGAGATTTCTTGTGAGCATTGATGACAACTACCTGGCACAGGTAATTGAGGAACCAAGGCAAGGTGCTGTGCTGGACCTGATATTTATAAACCAGTTGGTCAGAGATGTTAAAGCTGGAGGCAACCTTGGCTACAGTGACCATGAGATGGTGAAGTTCAGTATCCTAGGAGGAAGTAGCAGGGCAGGAAGTGTGGAAGAAGAAATCATCAATGCTAGTAGCATGGAAGAAGAAACAGCCATCAACACTATGTTTCTGCTTATGAAGAAGTACAGAGCCTGAAAATTTGTCACACCAACCCTCACACACCTGTTTACAAAAAGTTCAAACCACTGACCTTAGGACCCAGGTGAGCAGGGAGAGCATGAGATTTACACCAAGAAAAGGGGTAGAAACTGTGTATAACAACTTTAACTGTACTATTATTACTTATTATGGAGCATAGAACACCTCAATCACTTTTGCTGCCCTGATGTTTTATTTCATGACACTATTTATTTTATTAAATTTCAGCGTTTTGAAAATTATTGGGCAATATGTCTTTTAGAAAGGTTTTGGACAGAAAACATTAATAAAAAATTTGAAAATCAGCTAGTATACTTTAAAAATATGCTACTGTAGAGTTTTGTTTTGAATGGTAATGAAGGGTGAATGTTGTAAATTAGGCAAGTCACATTGGAGTAAAAAATGTGATAGCTTGACCCTATTATTCCTTATAGTTTCAGGCATTCTAATACCAGTTTTAGAAATGCACTGGTGTGTTTTGCTTTTAATCTCAATCCTCCTTCATCTGAATGTAATACCTTGCAGAAGCTTAGCTCTTCCCACTCACCAGCTGGGGCAACCATTATTAAGTTTACAATGTGACAAATTCTTCATTTTCGTCTATTCGTTCCCCTCCATCACAGAAAATTCAGGATTGAAAAAGCTGTCATTCATTTCCTGTTCTTTGGTAATATAATGAACAAAAGGCGGTTTGTGCCTTTTAATGCCTCTAGCAAGAGTGTGTTTATGCACTCTAACAGTTACAAAGACTTCTGATTTCTAATAGCTGTTTCCATCTGGTTCATTCTAATCACTAAGGTCTCTCTCATTTTGTCTTAAGTCAAAAGTTGCCTTCTCCTTTTTTTTTATAGTATCTTCTATATTTTAGATACCAAGCTGAAGTTTCAAAACTTAAATCCAGTCTACTGCCTCATTCCCTACTGGAAAACGCTCTTTCTTTAAAACAACTTCTGGTTTTTAACAGCTTACAAACTGAAATATTGTGATAGGAAAAAGTCCTGAAATGTAATGTCATATTGAAGCTACAGAATTTTACCTTTAGAAGGTAAAATTTCAATTTAGATCAAGCTCTCAAAGGTAATAATCTGCTTTTCTTATGAGACACACTGCAACTTGCCACTACTTTTAATGAATTGGATTTATTTTTAAATCTAGATTTAAATATTACATCTTTGGCCTCTTTTCATTTTGTGTTGTCATATAGTGAGGAATAAAATGGTCTCTCAAATGTTACATTTGGTTTCTGTGTAGTTATTTGAAGTCCCAATTTAACCATGAAAAATCTATACTTGGGAACACCTGTAACATTTACACATGTAGGAAAATGTAGTGATACACACAAATACCTCCATTTACATAAAGAAAAAATATTTTTATGTATTTTTGTGGAATGTTGCTTTTAACTTATATTATTAATATAATTTATACATATTTTAAGTACTTTCTGCTTTAATGCAGAGTATTAAAGTGTAATTGCAAACTTGTTTAGCCTGCCAAACAATAAAATACTGAGCAAAGATATTACACATAGGCTAAGCTAACATATTTCTAATACCCTAAATGCGAATTCACATTTAAATTCTGGATTAAAGATGTAAAAAAGACAATGAAAATTCCTTGTGCAGCATTCATTATTGCTTGGTAATACGAACATCTGCAGAGAACTCAAAGTATTTACGTTATGTGAGTGACAAAATGCGATGATATTAGCAGTGTTTAAAGTGAACACTAAACTAGGTGAAGGAACTGGATAGACTCTAGAAAGGAAGATTTACAACTTAGCCTTTGAAATTACAAATTTTCTGTCAAAAAGAAGTTACTAATTAGAGAACATGTATTGGTCAATCATCTTTGCTGATACCGGGCTCCATCAGTGTGTGGTTTTTTCCATGTCTTTCCTGTGGTGCCCTTGACTTTTTTCAACTGGAATCTTCTATAAATTAATTAATTTTATCACAGAGGTTGTAAAAGAAACAGTTGATAGAGCAGAATTCCAACATTTGCTTTTTTTTAGAGAACTGAAAAATTGGTATGTTTTCTCATACTTCCATAGTCTGTGTAACTGATTCAATAATGCTATGTATCTTTACGGTAAGCTTATAGTAACTAAATATGGATTTTCTATTAATTTATTAGCATTTGCATTTGAAGTTATGCAATGTTTAATTACAAAGCACCTTTGAAAAAAGAAATAACTGATACTTTTGTTTTCCTGTGGACAAATAAAGCAAGTAGAAGGAAATAGAGCAATAAACCAGATTTATTTTAATGTGGATCTTTTAAAATAAGTTTTATATCAACAATATAAGAAGCCTTATATTAATATGTGGTGGGTTAACCTTGGCTAGCTGCCAGATGCCCACCCAGCTGCTGTCTCATTACCTCTCCTCGGCAAGACAGGGGCATAAAGAAAGATGAAAAACCTCATGGGTCGAGATAAAGATAGGTAATTCTCTCACCATTTACCATCACTGGCAAAACAGACTTGCCTTGGGGAATTAATTTGTTGCAAATTAAAAATAGATCCTTTAGAGGCTCAGCATTAGCACCAACGAGAAACTCGAACTGACTTAAATACACCAAAAGCATTATAAAGGTATTTAAACATGTTTATATACAAATGTAAGAGTATTAGAAGTGGTTTGATATGTTGCACCTTAGACGTTATGCTATTTGGCAGGATTTCAGGAAACAGGAAAATTATGCAAGGCCCAGGAAGTATGACTGATGAAGGACAATGGAATCGTAGCTCCCAAGAGGAAGAAAACAACAGTTTAATACCTAGTAGACTAGCAAGCAGGCATGAGGTATAATCTGTTTTCCACGTCCGCAAAGAATGACACATGAACTAATGGGCTTAAATTGCAGGAAGATTCAGATTTGCTATTCAGCAAGCTTCGCACTTAGAGATAGCATCACGCTGGAATATATTGTAAAAGGGGTTGTCCTCCGTTGCAAGGGTTTTTAAAAAATGAACTAGTCATCTTCCAGGAATGATAGAAATAATGGCGAAACATCCCCTTAGAAAACAGATGGACCAATTGAATCTTAGGGCCTCTTCCAGCACTACTGTTTCACAACTATGCAAAGAAGTAATCATTACAAAGGGGAGCTACAAAGTTATCCTATAATACCAAATCCTTTTTCAGAAAAGCAAATGTTAATGCGTATAATTGGTAGGGCATAGGAAAGCCCGATTTGAATTTTAATCAATATATTGCACTTTTCTTAGAGGGGGAATTTTTTTTTAAACATACTTATTTCTAAGGACAAAATAATTTATTTTTCAATAGTTAAAAATGGAACTGCTTTCATATATGGAAATATGACTAAAACATTTCTTCTTTTCACCCTTTACGTTCTCACAAAATTTAAACTTCAATTACTCCAAAACTAAAAATTTTGCCTTTAGAGTTAGGACAAAAAGGCAATACCAACATTAAAATTTGAATAAAATAAAATTATTAATTTCCACTTATTAAAGCCTGAGATGTTCAAAAGAATGTGTAAGTGGTGCCTGTACCTGTCAGGTGAGAGAGATTGAACTTGAACTGAACTTCTCTATTAAGTAAAGATGAACAACATGGGTTGAATAGGTGAATTTACAGATGATGCTACAGAGAAGTTATCAACTCAGCAGAGGCTTTAATATGATTTATAAGCTTCTAATTTATCTGTTAACATGTTAAGATGTTTTGCTGAAAGTATGTATCATGTTGTCTAAAGTCAGAGCAGAATCTTAATTCCTGGTGGGGTTTTTTTTGGTAATGAACTTTGAGGAATGGATCATAATAAAGTGAATCTGCATTACTGCTCAGTTTTGCAGCCTGCCAATATAGTTCTTCTTTGGATATTAAAGATTTTGTTGCCGCTTGAGTAAGACTGAAAAAAAAACAAACAGAGAAATTGTTAGGGTTTACATATTGTACTCATAGGTACCACATGGAATTTAAAAAGGGTACAGTTCTTATTCTAACTTTGTAAGTTCACAAAGAGAAAACATGTATATTTTACACTCTGGTATTGTTTATTTAGGAAAGATGTTCAACAATGTAAACAAAATTCAAAGCTTTATTAAATAAAATTGTAAATAAAATTCAAAGCTTTATTAAGTAGCATCTGCGTGAGATACAGAATCTTAGAATGTGAGTCTATCTGGCCTAAAGGACAAACTGTCAACTCACACAGAATTTGACAAAGATGTCTTCATCTGTTTAACAGAAAATCTTCACATTTATATACGTAATTGTGTCCACTGACTTTTTTTCCACATTTTAATGTAGCTGAAAGTATCTTATTAGGAATGACTTTTGCCTTATCCTCAGATTGTTTGCATTTTGAATTGCACCTGATATATATTATCATTATATCATATCAGATCATTATGGAATGTAGTTCATGATGCTGCTGTCTCATGACACTAACTTCTCATCCTCCCTGTTCTCCTTGGTGTTGAGTAAAATCCCAGAGGTTTTTTTTATTCTTACTTCATGCTTTACTGTATTTAATTCAGTTTTTACCCCTCTGTCTATTCTAATCGAATGTATTTTTTAACTATAATTTAAAGATACATACTGTCGGAACTGCTGCATGTGAGTGTATTCTTAAAAGAGACTGTTGTATCATATTTAAAATGTTCTAACCTTATTTATTAAACTTATCAAGTAAGATTACTTAACTGCCTTCCTCCATATCACACAAATACATTCTGCTATGCTCAGTATGTGTTGTTCATCATTAGTACTCCTTATTATGTGCAGGGAACATAATCACAAACAGCTGTAGTAATGAGAATATTGAGTAATTTGAAATTATAGCCTTTTTAAAGGTCAATGTCCTGTAACAGAAATGACTTGGAACAAATTTTTATATAGGTATCTTTCACTCAATTCAGATTTACTTACTTTTTTTACTACAGCTGATGTAAACTAGTGCTTCACAATAACTTCCAGATCCATACTGATTCCCTGCTGCTGTTGAAACCAGCAGTCTTGCATATAAATTGTACTTTTATTATCACCTAGAAATCTTTTGGCTCCTTCAAGTTCTTATGATCATCTGGTGTCAACCTAAACAAGGTAAAAGTCAGTTAAATTTTTATTTATGATCTGTATCTATCTGCTGTGAAATAAGTAAGAAAAGTAAGAATTTGACAGTTCTTTGGCCATGCTTGCCTGTACCCCAAGGGGTAAACAGGGGCAAAGATGTAGCTGTAATTCTGTTGAGGATAACACTTTTATGCTTGGGATATTCCTCTATAATATCTGGCATAGTTTAAACATACTTTATATTTCCAGAACCATGGAAAAGTATGATAGAACAATACATAATTGGGCCCAACTAGTCTGATCCTTCATCATCTTATATCTTCAGAAGTCCTTTGTCTGTGTAAAGTAAAAGTAAGGTACAGGTCTAATGGTGTCTGACTGCTGACTCAGTTCTGTGATGACTGCATGAGGTGTAGAACAGCAGAGAGTATGATATGCCATCTACTGCATGCTGTTGACTATTATAGACTACTTAGGAGATACTGTGAAAGTAGCATGGAGTCTCTGACACTAAGGAAAACTTGTCAATTTTTCTTTTTAGAACTGATTAGTTTTTGTTGTGTTTTAAGCTTAATCAATGGACTAAAAACCAAAACATTTTTCAATGGATAGGGCATTTTAAATTAAACAGGAATTAGAAGTTAATATACTAGTTTATAGCTATATATGTCCCTATTCTACTTATCTTTTCATGTATCTCCATGCAAAATCTTGATCTCAGTGATATCTGGTTTGAAATTTTTTGATACACTTGTTTCTCTTAGCCACATGAGATAGATAGAGAAGAATTGCCTTTAAAAAGTGGAATCTTCAGGACTAACTTAACATACTTGGTCAATTATGCTCCTCTTCCATTTGACAATTATATGAATTTATACATAGTCATCCAAACCTGTAAATCCAGCATATCTGCTTTTTTGTAATATATCAGTTTGTGGGAGTTTACAGGACCTAGTTTCTTCCCCTCATTTTAATCATTATGCTGAAATGTATTGCTGGGAAAAATGTAGTGTGTTTCTTGGGAACCTACATGTAATTATTTGCTGTTAACCCAGCAGGCTTAGAATATCTGAGAATTATCCTGCAGGAAAGTAATTGGCCCAAAAGAGTTTCCTTTTATGAAAGGGAGAGGATGGGCTGGAGGAAACAATATGATGATCTCGTTTGTAGATTTGTCAGGAGAGCAATGCTCTAGGCAAATATCATTAAAAGTGTGTTTTGAATGAAAATTATATTCTTTGATTGGTACAAATCCTAAACAACTTCCTAGGAATTGGAACCTTATTTTCGCAGATACTTCTGTCACAATTGGAAACTTAATATGTCTGACTGTTAAAATGATCAGAAGTTGTAAAGGTCAGTCTTAAAAGCTTTTAAGAAACATATCTGTGTTACTCACTTGAAAGGGTCATGCAGTGTTATGGAGATGGCACAGCGGAGGATATGCCAATTTTGCAAAGTGAAACATTTCCTCCTAAGCAAAGTATTTGCTTTCTCTCTTTTGAGACCTTAACCGAAGATTAACTGAAAGGTGAGTTGCAGCAAGCTCTTACTGGAAACTCAAGTAATTTGTACTCCATACTACTTGAGGGATACCCATAGTCTAAGTTGTAGGCTCACAGAAGAAATTCTATGCATGCTGTTAGAAGTCCATGGACTTTGTTGAGTAATCTGACTTTAAAAAAGGCAGGTCTTCAGAAACATCATTCTGATAAATTCTTCTAAGGATGTCTCATTTCTAAAGTTTAATACCCATTGCCTGGTTTGAAGGAAGAAGAAATGAAAGTAGAGGAAAAGAAATGAAAGTAACAGGAATTTTCCCAGGACAAATGGCACCCATCTTTCCCCCTTTAGCTTTGTTGATTTTTCAATATGTGTATGCATGTGCATTTTCTTTTTGAGAGTGTGAGTATAAAAGCATTCCACCTTATCAAGACGAAAAGAAACATTTTTGATCAAAGTCTGGTAAGCAAGGGGAAAATATAAAGGGAATGTAAATGATTGCCTTTAATCAATCATTTAATATGGTGCTGTCACACAAAATTTTATTTCTTTACAAAAACAAAGGAAGGAATTGTCTGAAAATTCATTTTCTGTGATTGTTAATGAGTAGTTCTGTTCTCATTTTTGTTCAAAAGTTTTGCAAATAAAAGTGTGTAAGTCCAGTTGTCAAATATTTACAAGCTGTTTTCTGTTTCAAACTTTTGTTTCAGACATACTGGTTTTTACTCCATTAGTGCTACTGTGATAGCACCATTCAGTTATTTTAAGGAAGACTGCAGCTTCAGTACTTTGATATTGCCATATTTCTCATTGAGATTCTTTAACATGTCCAAAACAGTTTGGAACAGCCTTCTGAGCAGCTGTAAAGCCAGAAGACATTTGGACATTTCTGCCCACATGCCTCACATCTGATTACTACCCACTGTTGGTTTTGCAGGTTGGCAGCGATGAGGTTGAGCAAAGAAGCCTAAGAGTGATCAAGAGGGACTTCAGAGCGCTGGGGAGACTGGTTGAAGGGTCGGGAGCGCAGGTAGCATTTTCCTCAATCCCTTCAGTGGCGGGGAGGAACGCTGAAAGGAACAGGAAAGCGAACCTGGTTAACATGTGGCTCAGAGCCTGGGGCCGTCGGAGGAATTTTGGTTTTTTTGACCATGGGGCGGTCTACACAGCACCAGGCCTACTGGCTGCAGAAGGAGTTCAACTATCCTCAAGGGGGAAAAGGATTCTCGCTCATGAGTTGGCGAGCCTCATCGAGAGGGCTTTAAACTAGATTTGAAAGGGATGAAACCAGGCTGCCTAGAAATGAGTGTAGGGGTGGCGTGCCGATGTTAGGAGCAAAATCGATAGCCCAGCTCAAGTGCATGTACTCCAATGCACGCAGCATGGGCAGCAAACAGGAGGAGCTGGAAGCCATTGTGCAGCAGGACAGCTATGGTGTAGTCGCCATCACAGAAACATGGTGGGACGACTCACATGACTGGAGTGCTGCGATGGATGGCTATAAGCTCTTCAGAAGGGATAAGCAAGGAAGGCGAGGTGGTGGGGTGGCTCTGTATGTTAGGGAGTGTTTTGATTGTATAGAGCTCGATGATTGTGACGACAAGGTTGAGTGCTTATGGGTAAGGATGAGGGGGAAGGCTATCAAGGCGGATATCCTTCTGGGTGTCTGTTATAGACCACCCAATCAGGAGGAAGAAGCCGACGAAGCGTTCTACAAGCAACTGGCAGAAGTCTCACAATCACAAGCCCTTGTTCTTGTGGGGGACTTCAACTTACTTAACCGGATGTCTGCTGGAAATATAATACAGCAGAGAGGAAACAGTCCTGGAGGTTCCTGGAGTGTGTGGAAGATAACTTCCTGACACAGCTGGTAAGCGAGCCTACCAGGGGAGGTGCCCTGCCTGACCTGCTGTTTACAAACAGAGGACTGGTGGGAGAAGTGATGGTTGGAGGCAGTTCTGGGCTCAGCTACCATGAAATGACAGAGGTCTCAATTCTTGGCGAAGTAAGGAGGGGGGTCAGCAAAACCACTACAATGGACTTCCGGAGGGCAGACATCAGCCTATTCAGGACACTGGTTGAGAGGGTCCCTTGGGAGATGGTCCTGAAGGGCAAAGGGGTCCAGGAAATTTGGACCTTCTTCAAGAAGGAAATCTTAAATGCGCAGGAGCAGGTAGTCCCCATGTGCCGTAAGAAGAGCTGGCAGGGAAGACGACCGGCCTGGCTGAACAAGGAGTTTTGCTGAGACTCAGGAAAAAAAGGAGAGTTTATCACCTTTAGAAGAAGGGGCAGGCAACTGAAGAAGAGTACAGGGATCTTGTTAGGTCATGCAGAGTGGGAATTAGAAAGGCAAAAGCCCAGCTAGAGCTCAATCTGGCCATGGTCCTAAGGGATAACAAAAAATGTTTTTTTCAAATACATTAACAACAAAGAGAGCCAAGGAGAATTTCCATTCTTTAATGGATGCGGGAGGGAACATTGTCACCAAGGATGAGGAAAAGGCTGAGGTACTTAATGCCTTCTTTGCCTCAGTCTTTAATAGCCAGACCAGGTATCCTCAGGGTATCCAGCTGCCTGAGCTGGAAGACAAGGATGGAGAGCAAAATAAACTCCCCATGATCCAGGAGGAAGCAGTTAACGACCTGCTATGCCACCTGGACACCCACAAGTCTATGGGGCCTGATGGGATCCACCCAAGGGTGCTGAGGGAGCTGACAGAGGAGCTTGCCAAGCCACTCTCCATCATTTATCAACAGTCCTGGTTAACAGGGGAGGTCCCGGACAACTGGAGACTTGCCAAAGTGACGCCCATCTAGAAGAAGGGACAGAAGGAGGATCCGGGGAACTACAGGCCTGTCAGCCTGTCCTTGGTGCCTGGGAAGATTATGGAGAGGTTCATCTTGAGGTTGCTCACAGGGCATGAGCAGGACAACCACAGGATCAGGCCCAGCCAGCACGGGTTCATGAAAGGCAGGTCCTGCTTGACCAACCTGATCTCCTTCTATGACCAGGTGACCCGCCTAGTGGATGGGGGAAAGGCTGTGGATGTTCTCTATCTGGACTTCAGTAAAGCCTGTGACACTGTCTCCCACAGTATTCTCCTGGAGAAGCTGGCGACTCGAGGCTTAGACAGGTTCAGTCTTCACTGGGTAAAAAAACTGGCTGGATGGCTGAGCCCTGAGAGTCGTGGTGAATGGAATGAAATCCAGTTGGTGGCTGGTCACAAGCGGACTCCCCCATCGCTCCATTTTGGGGCCGGTCTTGTTTAACAAATTTATCGATGATCTGGATGAGGGGATTGAGTGCTGCCTCAGCAAGTTTGCAGATGACACCAAGTTGGACAGGAGTGTTGATCTGCTGGAGGGTCGGAAGGCTCTGCAGAGGGACCTGGACAGGCTGGATGGATGCGCTGAGGCCAATTGTATGAGGTTCAACAAGGCCAAGTGCCGGGTTCTACACTTTGGCCACAGCAACCCCAGGCAATGCTACAGGCTTGAGGACAAGTGGCTGGAAAGCTCCCCTGCAGAAAAGGACCTGGGGGTGTTGATTGACAGCCGGCTGAATATGAGCCAGCAGTGTGCCCAGGTGGCCAAGAAGGCCAACAGCATCCTGGCCTGTATCAGAAATAGTGTGGCCAGCAGGAGCAGGGAGGTGATCATGCCCCTGTACTCAGCACTGGTGAGGCCGCACCTCGAATACTGTGTTCAGTTTTGGGCCCCTCACTACAGGAAGGACATTGAGGTGCTGGAGTGTGTCCAGAGAAGGGCAACGAAGCTGGTGAGGGGTCTGGAGCACAAGTCTTATGAGGAGCAGCTGAGGGAACTGGGGTTGTTCAGTCTGGAGAAGAGGAGGCTGAGGGGAGACCTTATCGCTCTCTACAACTACCTGAAAGGAGGTTGCAGAGAGGTGGGTGTTGGTCTCTTCTCCGAAGTGGCTAGCAACAGGACAAGAGGGAATGGCCTCAAGTTGTGCTGGGGATGTTCAGACTGGATATTAGGAAAAATTTCTTTACTGAGAGAGTGGTGAAACACTGGAATAAACTGCCCAGGGAGGTGGTGGAGTCACCATCCCTGGAGGTGTTCAAGGAACATGTGGACGTGGCATTGTGGGACATGGTTTAGTGGGCATGGTGGTGTTGGGTTGATGGTTGGCCTTGATGATCTTACAGGTCTTTTCCAACCGTAGTGATTCTGTGATTCTGTGATCTGCTTCTTTCATTGCTGAAGTAACTTCAGTACAATAATGATTAGGAACAAGTCACATTTACGTAGACATAGTAGACTTCGACTTTTGACCAACAGAGCCTAACTCTTAAATTTTGTTACAGATCTGGCCATTCCTGGTGTTATTCAGCATTGACTGAATATCTCCAGAGGGAAGAAATTAGTCAATAGCTATCAGGTTAGTAAACTTCAGTGACAAAGGCAAGGAAAATCTGGCCCAGTTCGAGTGCCTTACAGCTGTGATTGGTCAGACTTGTATATGTATGTGCACATGTGTGAAAGCATGCATGTGTAGATTTGTAAGATATCTTGTGAAGAGATATTTCAGTTTAATTATGTCAAGTAATCATAATCACAAAATTTTGTAATTTAGTGAAGATAGAGGAATGTTTCAAGATCATTACGTGAAATAGTATTCTGCTAAAAGTATATGATCGAGACACAAGTGGCGAAACCATTGCTTCCTGTGTACACAAGTATTCTTTTACATCACAAACAATTTGATTTTAGTTCTCCATGTATTCATCTTCTGCTTGCAAGTGCAACTTTTTCCCTGATTCATGTTTGGATGTCAAATATATGTGTATATAACTTGATATTTAGAGAACTACTTCATAGAATGATTTGACCTGCAACTTGCATTCTTCTTAGGTGGACAGCTAAAACCCGTGATATACAAAAGCATGAACATCTATAAAGTTACTTTTCTTTTGACCTCTTTACTAATATGCACTTTTTAAAGCTTGAAAATGTTACTTTTTGGGTTTGTTTGGGGAAAATAACATGTTAACATGGCAGGGTTGTTTTTCAGGCAATACTCCCAAAATAGCTTAGTCACTAAACCTATTTAGATTATTTAATTTTAAAAATTAACCTTTAAAGCCTGATACTTTAAAATCTGTTCTTTTATGTGATTCTCTCAATAATCTATATTCACCTAATTTTAACATGTTTTAGGATAGCAAATGATAATTAAAAATTACAGCCCTAATTAAAAAAATAATAATCATAGAATCATAGAATAGTTTGGGTTGGAACAAATCTCTAAAGATCATCTAGTCCAACCCACCTGCCATGGGAAAGGATGTCTTTCACTAGATCAGGTTGCTCAAAAATTGGTGAGAACCTCTGCCTTCTCCATGTCAGTTGTCACCAGCTCTCCTGTCTTATTGACGAAGTGGGTACATTTTCTTTAATCTTCCTTTTCTGGCCAACATATCTTTTTATTATTCTTCACATCCCTTACCAAATTCAGCTCCAACTGTGCCTTAGCTTTCCTAATCCCATCCCTACACATCCAGGAAATGTCTCTATATTCTTCCCAGGATATGCATCCCTGGTTCCACTGCCTGTACATTTCCACCTTACACTTCAGTTTGACCAGGAGGTCCTTACTGAGCCATGCCAGTCTCCTGCCTTCCTTTCCTGATTTTTTGTATATGGGAATCGAGAGCTCTTGCACTCTAAGAAAAATGTCCTTAAATAACTGCCAGTGTTGTTAAGCCCCTTTGTCCCTGAGGGAAATTTCCCAGGGGGTCCCATCCACAAATTCCTTAAATAACTGAAATGTTATGCTATGTGCTATTATTATTTTAAAATATTGGTAGATGGCCATATGTTCTAGGTAGGAAAAATTCCTGTTTTCAGAAGAGAAAAAAGCCGCACCTAATTTTGTAACATATGAGGTATGGGCCCCTAAATCCATTTATCAACTAGGATTTTTGAAATTCTATAATTTCTTTTTTTTTTGTTATGATAACAATTGACCTCAGCAGAACTACATTAAAAAGCAGATTTCATTACAAGGGCTTTAATTTTGCTCAAATGGGTAAATCACAGCATCCACCATTCCATACATACCATACTTACAACAATATAAGGCCAGTCTTCCAGCATTTTGTTAATTAAAATTTCATGGACAAGACTGTAGTCTGAATCTTTGAGTAACCGTTAAATCCAGAAGACCTGAAGAAGTTAGCAGAGATTGAAAAAGTCATTGCTAACACATTGTTATGACTTTGAAACTAGGAAATGACTGTTCAGTTTTAAATATAATGGAGAATTTACTGGATAACACAGCATGCTAATAAATGACTGGAGTGAGAATAAAAATCTCAATATGCACTGGTTTAATTATAGTGTAATAATGCCTTAGTGCAGTGTCTGTAAGATGTATGGGCTTTTTAACCAGAGCAAAGTATTGTTGATAACATAACTGCCATCCTTCTCAAACTTTTGGCTATGCATGAGATCATGCATAAAATGTGTTTTTTTCTTTTTGTACAGCTGCTTGAATCATAATCAGAAATGTTCAATAGGATTCTTGAAGGTGAACTGTAAGAGAAAAATGGAAATTTAAATAAGCCAAAATTCTTCACTTACTGTCATGAATTATTTAGGCAAGAGAGGGCAATGTAATACAGATTGAGCTAAGATTTTTATTTTTTTTAATATGGGTGAATATATTCTAATCTATAGCATGATTTTCTAAAGATAGTCCTGTTACTCCATCAATGTTAAAGCTGGTAAGAGTTGCAGTGTGTCTCTAAAGCATGGGGCTGTCTTTACTACAGTAGGAGGTACCATGAAGATGTCATGGAAGGCTGAGTAACTTTCCAGAAGTTTTATGAAATCTTACTTCTCTATTAGATGTTTCTTTAGAATCTGATCTTGGACTTTTGCAACTGAAAACCCTAAGCTGAGGTCCCTAATTCTTGTTGTGGCGTTCTTAGTGCACTATTTTACTTTTACAAGGATTTAAAGAAATAGTAAAAATTCTGCTGACTATAGACTTACTGTACACATAATTTGATGAAGAGCGTTTGATTGGTTCTGGAAGTACTTTCTGATGAAGTAAACCAAGTGGCAGATGAAAATGATCTGGAAGGTCTTTAAAGGAGGAGTTAGATGAAATAAAGCCATGTCTTCCTGCTTACTCTACTGGTATAAATCAATTACTTCAATGTGAGTGAAGGAAAAAATGCCTTCATTGTGTGAGCAGCTAAATTAGTCATAGATAATAGAAAGGCTTTTCCCATTGTTCATTCACAGCTTGGCTAAAGAAGACATGTTCAATTACTAAACACGAGAACAGCTACACAAAAAGTGAACTGTACATATGCAGAAGAGTAAAAAAGAAGAAGCCTTATTCGGTACATTTTCTGTTACACAATGTTAGTGAATTGGAACTTTATATGTTGACAACTGTTTTTCTCATGACAGTTATTCTTTAAAACCTGGAATTAGGAGCATGGGACCTATCCCCAAACTATATGTCATTAATACCCCTTGAAATCAGGCTTTCATTCCCCTTACCACTTCCTTTTCTACTCTTCTGCCTGAATTTAATATCCATTGAGTGTTAGTATTTTCCTCTTTCTTTGGAAAGGATGGGCATGATATTTGTTTAACCTCCAGCTTCACACATTGCAGTTGACAGTTGTAAAACTTGTTTAGATATACCATGTCCTTGTTTAAATGAGAGTATTTCAGCTTGATTTGAGACTTGGTGGATGATATGGCAAAAAAAGAGTGTCATTGTGGTCCTTTGATAATTGCAGAGTACAGAAAGGCTTGCGTCCCAGGTGCTCAGATTCCAAGCACTGATTTTCCCATTGCCCTGGTGTCATCCACAATTATGTTTATTTTGAGCTATTTGTTGAGGAGCTGTGGCGACCTGTAAAACTGATAGTGTGAATGGGAGAAAATTACATTCAGGAATCTGGCTATTTCTAATTGTATCTATTAAATGGCAATGTTGAATTTTTAACTTCTCCAGGCATTGCTGAGGGCTCCCGAATGAGTCAGGGCAGGGCATGACAGCCAAGGACTGTCCCACCACCCCAGCCAGGAACAGGGCAGCCAGGGGGCACCAGGGCAGCCCCAGCCCCTGGGTGTCAGTCACCTCCCTGGGGATGGGGACAGAGCTGAATGCAGATCAGTGAGTAGGAGGTGCAGGTCCAGGCAGGCTGCGACATGGTGGCGGCAACTGCTCAGGCCAGACCCTGCGGCCAGGAGCAGCTGCTGGGGCTGGAGGCCCTGCTGGAGCCTCTCCCCACTGACACCAGGGAAGCGGCCATGTATATGAAGATGTATATACATGTATATCTTTGTATAATTCACATAACTACCACTATATATGCATAAAAGTGTGTGTGCGTGTGCATCTGAATAGTTATATAAATTCCATGGTACAGGAAAGTCTGCTGTCACTGTGACGACCACCTGATGATTTTGTGTCTTTTTGCTTAAAGAGTTACTTACAGGGTTGTACTTCAAGCCAAGGCTAAAGTTCTTCATTAAGTATGAGACATAGAGGACACCTTCTCAAAACTGTGATACGTATTGCTAGGTGGAAAATTTATTTTCTGATTAATTTTAGTTTAATCATAACTCTAAATTGGGATTTTTTGCAAATGTGCTCAGTGTCCTAAATATGCTCTGTAGGCTTTAGTCATATTTTTTTTGTTTTTTGCACTTTCTGTGTAATGAAAATACACTACAGTTTTTCATGTGTTTGGCAGACTACACTCAAAAAAATTTGGAATATATTTTTCTACCTTTTCAAGATATCTGGCATGCTTACTCTGAGATGACTTTTCCTGACGTAGTGCACTGTTTTTCATATGATCAATATCACAGTGTATTAGGAGAGGTATTCACTCTTAAACTGGTACGAATTTCTAAACTGCCCGTTGCTTCTCAACTATTGTTTCTGGAGTTGTTCTTCAGTGCCTCCACCTTTCTGTGCATAGAGACGAGGAGAAATAGCTCATTAATTACACAGGAATTGCATAATCTTGCTGTATTTGCCTCAGAATTCAGATGCCAGAATTGTTCGTGTGGGAAGTAAAACTTTTTTTGGCCTTTTTCCCAGAGTATGCCATTTGATGCTTGGTTACAATACACAGGAATTTTTAAAGTGAGTACCTCTACTTCAGTTATGACTGTAAGCAGTAGGTGAAACAATTGCTTAAAATCTCTCCTGGTTTACAAATATTGATCTCACTAAAAGACACTTTCTTTAGTAGTAGAGACTTCCACATCTTTTTACCTCCTTCAGTATAATGTTCAAGAATCTTTTCCACTAACATGATGTTTTTCTAGGTTGTTCTTCACTGTTCTTAACTGTGCAAATTTAGCATTGTTTTATATCAGGATGCTCTAGCTTGCCAAAGTAATGGACAGCTCAGTCAACTAAAGTCAAGTTCTAGATTTTCTTCAGTTTCCTTGTATCCTTGTATTACATGTTTTAGTATTCTTATACAGAATTGTTATATTTCTATAGTTATATAGAAAATATGTTAGCCTAGACATTGCATTACAGGAATTTATAATTAAAATATTTCTGTATCTTAGGGTAGGGTTTTATATAAAATCAGTCAAAAATATTAACAAGTGCAGGCTCTCCTCTTTGATTCAAATATAATAGCCCTAAATTCTTTTGCAAGGATATTTTTATCTTGCAAGAATCTCATCAAGTTACCACAGCTTTTTCTTGGATTTTATAATTACCAACTAGTTGCAATTTCAGAACACCCTTGAAGCATAACACCGGTTATTTATACTACAATGTTAAATGAAAACCTCATTTCAGACCAAGTCTTACTGCTAAGTGCTATATCAAAGTATATGAAGTTGTTCTTGCTTTGAAAGGCTGACATAAAAAAAAAGATGCAGCGCAGAATAACAAGGACTTGGTTTGCAGAAGGGACTCATCATGATCTTTTGCTTGTTTTATTTATTGGAATGTTCTAGTTCTTTCTTCCATTTTGAAGAAAATGAGAATAATTTACTTGCAAAACTACAATTCTGCATCACAGTTGCGTATTTATATTTTTGGGATGACTGAAACAAAATACAAGCAGTGCATTGCTTTTAATTTTCCAACCACCTGCATTCCAGCACTATAACATGCACTTTGGAATCTTGTGTCCTCAGAGTACATTAGATAAAGGCCAGTAATCATTGTCAAGAGCTAAATATTTATAAACAGCATAAAGCATTTTGCAATCCCAACAAATCTAGAACAAATTTCCTATAATGCAAAAATGCTCCCTCCAGATGCTTTCAGATTACAATAAATAAAATGCATTAGCTTAAAAAATACGGGCTTCATTTCCTCTCTTGCTTTCGTAAATAATTGGGTTGCTCATATAAAGCTTGTAGAACGTTTTGTTATATAACATAAAATTTTGATTTTTTTTTTTTTTTTTTTACATAGAATTTAGATCAGTTATGACCTAGACATAAAATTATGTTTCAAAAGCTTTTTGTTTTGTTTTATTTTCCTTTTAAAATGATACTGGGGTCTTTGAAAGAAAGCAGGGTATTTGGTTTTTAAAGTTTCCTTTACCCATGTTGCTTTCAGAGATCATAATCAAGACAAGATAATCCTTCATTTGGCATCCTAATAGTTTCCATTATAACTGACTGACAGAGCTTTACAGTGCTAAGAAATACTACTAAAATGAGGATCAAATTGTTTTCTCATTCTGAAAAAAAAGTGCAAAAGAGGGGCAGATCTTCCTGAAAGTTTCATGGTATTGTGCACTTGAGAAGGATAAGTTTCTAATATTTTCTCTAGGGAGAAGCTTGTAAAAAATAAATCAGCATGTAACCCTTGGAAATGTTGGCAGTATAAGTAGAGATTTATTTTTCCTTTCCTGTCCCAAATGCCTTTAGATTACACCCATAAATATAATGAAAAGAAGGTAAAGAAAAGACTGCTCTAATTTTGGTCATCTTCAGGTGCCCACTTGCTACATGAAGAGTTCATGCTATTATCCCATACTGAATTAAATACACAAGTCACAATGGAAATGAAAACACAAGTCAGCAATTAATTCTTGGATACAGTTCATTTAATGATCCTTTTCATGGTGCAGTGCAAAGTCTTTTGCCTGTGTTTGTTCCTTAAATTCTGTCCATGTTGAGCTAGGAAATAACACTCATTTGGAAATGTGAAGGTTTCCCTCTTCAAGTGGAGGAATGTGCTTTTTCTCTCTCTCAATAGATTTATGAGTAATTTAGCCATCTGCAGTTGAGCAAAGTTTTCCTGCCTGCTGTTCAGCAAGACTTTTAGGCTGAGGTCATAAGGAGTTATTTTTCAAATAAGATTTTGGTTTTGGTTAATTTCAGTTCTAGATTCAGCAAGATCCAGTTTTCAACTGCAAGTTAATTTTAGAATTAAGGTGAGTTATTTCTGCGTGAACAATTTTTAGTACCATAATTTTCATTTTTATTCTTTTTGTTCTGTTTAATAGTTGCTTCTTAGGTATGGGCCTTGAAGCCAATACTACAAAAGGAAACTGTAGTGTAGCATATATTTAAACAATACATGTACATTATCAGAAATCTTCAGCTGAAAATTAAATATGACTTCATACATTAGAGTTTTATATAAACAACAAATGACCTTTTTTCTCCCCTCGTATTAGTGAGTAAATTAATTGTGGAATGGGACTCTGTTGACTGTAAAGATGGTTGTAATCATTGGGTAGCTTGAATGAATTGAACATGTAAGTGTTCAAACTCAGAAAAAATTACTTTTAACTCTACTGCATTCCCTTCAACAAATTGCAGTAACTAATTTGCTTTGAACATAACTGTTCCTGCAACATGGTTAACAGTAAAAGGTCCTTATCCATTCTGAAGAAGGAACCCTACAAACCATGATGTGAGAAGGGGCAAAATGTCCTGCCCAGCCTTCGTTAGAAGGAGTCAGATTAATGAACCATTGCTTACCTAGAGAATAGACAGCTGTAGAGAGAAGCCTGCCTAAGCATGTGCTTAACTAAGAGTGTGAATAGAAATAGATGGCCTATCAACATATTAGAAATGAGCAAAGCCTCATCTAACCAAGGAAAGTGCAGCTAGTCTTTTAGCTCAACCTGTTTCTTTTAAAAATCAGTAAGATTAATGGATTAAATAGTCTTTCTTTTCACCAGTGACAGAAATTTATAAATCCTCCAGCCCATTAGAACATCCTGGATTATATTGCTTTGGGGCCTATTACTGTCCATTATTGTTGACTATGTTGCTTAAATATGCATAGACACAGATTCATTGATCTTGTACACAAGGCTTGAAATAACCACATTTTGCTCTATAATATATGCACTTTCACTTATTGTGTTATTAATAGAAAATAAAAGAAAAACATGCCAGAACTTTAAGAGTGCTTGAAGTAAAGCAAAGACAAACTCTTGCCAAAAATATTTTAGCCCCAAAGTATGTTGACACGAATGTTTGTAGGTGAAAACAATGAGGCAAAAACTAGTCCTTTGCCAGTGTGAATATAAGCAGTCATTTTCTACCGCAAGTTGAATATGCTGTGCAAGGCTTTCATTGTCTGTTATATCACTTCTATCAGTGCTATATCAAGAACAGAAAATAAGTCTCCTTACAGGGTTTTCTCAATGCAGTCACCACTCTTCTGTGCTTTTGTTTTAGAGGTCAGAAAAGGTCACATACCCCTCCCTCCATTGCTGTTGTTCCTTCCCAGAGGGTCATATTGGAGCAGACACTCCTGAGCACTCCTTTTAATTTCATACTAGCATATGTTATATGTATGTCACTGCAAAGATAAAAGGTCTTATTTCCGATATTTTTTTGAAAATGCATAATAAATAATTTTGCATGAAAACTTCTCAATAGTTTATGCAAAAGACCTGTGTTGGTCAACCAATTTTATGAACAATCTCCCAAATGGAAACAATAGAGGGGTGGACAGGGAATACTGTCTTTAATGTATGACCCATTAATCTGGTTTTACTATTTCCCAAGAAAAATTAAGCAGAAAGTGAATTTCGACAAGAGTTACTATTCTTGAATAACACCTTCCTGTTGGCAGCTACTCTAGAAGAAGAAACTGTAGCATTACAGTATAATCACTTTTGAAGTTACACAGATGTGTTTCAAAATGAATGCTATTTAACCACTTACTGTATTGCAAATTAATTTTGACTTCATACAAACAAATAAGATTGAGAAATTTCACCTGTTTTGATAAATTTTGAGCTACTATCAACTGACATGTTCCAGTTTAGCATGACATGCGCACCTTGATGTGACCTTTAATATACAGTTACATATTAACATATCTGGTGGTGAAAATGTTTTGCAAAACCATATATAATAGTGTAGGTATTAGTAGAATGCATCAGCTGTTATTTCTGTGGCCCTTGAGTTTATCAAACAAATTAGTTTATGTACAAGACTATAAATTATTTAACTACAGGTACCTCTATGTCAAAGCACATGCAAGAACTCTTTACATACATGAGTTGGCCTTGAAAACAAGATAATATTTATTTCAAGGACCAATCCAAACCAGCACTGTTGAACTGAAGCTAATATACACAGGAGTGTGCTTATCATAGATTTATATGTATGTAGTCACATAATTGTAGTTAGTAGTGATTGCAGACAAAACCTACTTGAGGTGTGAGAAGGACTGACTTTATATAGGACTTCTTTGTGCAAAAGTATGCACATTTTACTTTTTTCCTGCATGGTTTCTGCAGGCATTTTCAGTTAATGCTCTGGAGATAATATAAAGGAACAGGGTAAATGTAAAGCAAATCCAGGGTTTGATGGGGCAATGTTTGACAAGTTCTGTTCTCATTGTAGAAACTGTTGTTTTAACAGGATTGTTAACTTCAACTTCACCAATTAATGTTCTCTGCCTTTTCTCTTGGTAATGCACTTAAGTACAGGAGAATATTGCTCTACATACTTTTTGCATCTCAAACTGTTCATTGGAACAGAAGGGGTTTTAAATTCTAAATCACCTCTACATTTGTATAATATTTCCACATTGTAATGAGTACCTTATATCAAAGGGTTAAGAGGATAGCTGTCGTTCAGGATAAGTTATAACTGTTTCATAAAGAAAATTAAAATTAAAATTAAATGTTAAAACAGAAATGAAATATTAAAATGAAAAGTTGGAGATTTAAAAGAAAAATGAAAAAAGTCCAACAAAGGAAAGAAAAAAACCTTAAGAAGGTAAAACTGGAACATATCATCCAGTGGGCCCAAGCCTTTACACTCACTGCTAGGGATTAAAGTTAATATATTTTTTTAATATAGATACATTTTTACAATTTCGTTTTTTAATGAAAGTCTGTGGAAGAAAGAAAGCTGTAAAACCAAAAGAATCCTAAGGAGAATGTATTTAATTTGTGGATTTAACCTTATGGAAATAAGTATCTTCTTTTATATCAATGCTGTATTTGTGGTATGAGCATATTTTGGTATTCAAGAATATATTAATGATAGTAAGTATGGGTCTAGTGAGTAAGTGAAAAGGAGATGGAACTGCTGCAAGGCATCCTGGCCAGAAGCATATTAGTCAGTTATGAAGATATATATATTTGCATATATTTTGAGTGCTTGCGATGATCAATGAGCTAAGCTGTTGAATATCATTGCAATGAATATCCCTGAAGATAGCAAATATTTATCTTGTTTGTCTTGAAATCCTGATTCATACAATGTTATTGGTAGTATTTCATATAAAAAGTGACTCACAGTCAAAACTCACAGGCAAGAAACTGAAGGGCATAGAGAAGAGTGGCTTGTAATTTATTGCTTAGATTGTTGCATTCATATAATTTCACCATATGATTCTACCAAGTCCTGTTTTAATTCACATGACTTTTATTTAAAAGTTTGAGCTAAAAATTAGCATGTTACTCAAAAGAATAAAAAGAAAATATTTTTTCCAAATTTCCAGAAACAGACTTTTTATTAAAATTAAAAGCAAAGTCATTATAATTTTAAACCCTAACTGTTTTTTATCTTATTTACCCTTGAGCTTTCTCTAGATGATAAGTTAGTTTGGGAAAACATAGCATTTTGCAGTTAAGCAAATGTTAACAGTTTTTATTGAGGATTCATCCTGATTCAACTCACATTACTATTGTCAAGAAATGTTGTCATCATTATCAGAATAAATATGTTTTAACTGCATAGAACTATAAGTTTCTAAGTCTTACTCTATATCGTAAATAAAGTGAAGTCAAGTCATCACAAGGACACTTCCATTGTTTAATTCATATACTTATTTACAATCTGATAAGCTGATTATGGATTTTCTCTGGCCACCTGTAACCAAGAGTTTAAGTTTATCCATATTGTGCTGCTTGTCAGCTCCAGCACCATCCCCCAGAAATGCTTGTACTGGCACATAAGTGAGGTTCTGGAAATCAGATACAGCTGTAGAAAAAGGTTTTACTGAACTTCATCTGTCATGCTTGACCAGACAACTTGTTCAAATGCACATGTAGGATATAACTTCTTTTCTCCAGGACTTAATATTATTCTGTGTCTAGCATTCCATAAACTTGTATTGGAAGTTTATGGGTAAGATGCACACATTTAGTAAAATGTACGGTTGTTCTGATTTTAAAATCCAATATATTTTCTGCTTCTGCTATCCATCATTGTCTGGTATTTTTTAAAGTATAAAAGATAAGAAACCTCTATACACACTTTGAAATGCATTACCAAATCAAAATTTAACTCTTCAGTGTTGAAAAATATGAAAACCAAGTGGCCTTGCATGAACATGCTGGCATCAAAGATATAGTTTTGACATAGTACATCTGATGCAGCTGTCTTGTTATATGTAGGAGGCTAGAAAAACCCTTGTCATTCAGTTGCTCCCAATGTTTTAATCATCTCTGGTTGCATATTTAAGAGAAGGTGATGATAACAAGAAAAACATACAGTTGTTTCGTAAGATAGCCAAAACAGACGACTTCTCCATCATTGCTTTATGAATTTTTCACTCAGAATTATTCCTGTTTATAGGCTAAGCAATTCTGACATTTGACCAGAACATTCAAAAACTTTTTACGGAGACATGTTATTTATCCTAGATATGACAGTGAGTCAACTAAGGCATAGTGTCAGTAATTCCAATACGTTCAATGCAAATATGATGCATTCTCTGTACTCTGAAGGACAAACAGTAAATCACTTTTTGTTCTATGCCAGTTCACTCCTTTTAGTGGATTACCTTTAAAGAGGACGTAAGATGCTTTTCACTTTCCTAACAGAAATAATAGATTTCTGCTCATTCCAAACTAAGACATTAGATTCTTTTTGTATGACTATCCGATATTAAACAAAGATAATATTTTACAGAGACAAGCTGGTAAATGGATACATTTCCTTGGGGAAATCTTAAGCTATTAAACTATTTTGGGAAAATATTCTATAACATTTATATTGTATGCCAAGTGAAGCTCATATTTTGATTTATTTCCCAAATATTTTGCCTTCTTTTATATGTCTTGTACATCAGGACAAATTATTATGAGGATGACAGTTTGTGTCCCATCACTAGAGCCCAAGGTGATGTCCTGTAGCAATGCCTTTTGAGCACGCTGAAGGACTCTGAAGGAGGCATGTGCACAATGTTATTTCTTTCCTCCTGTTTTGGGATTTTGTGGTTTCTCATCCATCAGCCATTAAAGAAAAAAAAAAACCAATAGTCATATCATATAGCTCATAGGATTATGGAAGTCAAAAGTGTGGGCTTAAGCGTGAGGTGAATTTTGCTTTCTAAACGAAGTTGGGAGCTCTGGCAGGATTCAGATATTTATGTTATCTGGAAAAATGGTTGCTTTTTAGTCTTGAATTGACCTTTGTTCTCCTCACTACTCACTTCCTGAACTATTTTGCTGATAATATGGAGAATTTTATGTCAGACTTAGAAATAAATCAACAAGATGAGAAGGGGAAGATGTGTTGAAAATCCAATGTCTCATCCATCTGCTTTAACAAAACTTGTGGAAACATAATTTTGGATTTCCTTAAAGCTGTTTTTGAAAAATAAGCTAAACAATTATGACAACGAGGTCATAGTAGTTTTTATCACACAGAGAATTTCATAGGGGTCAGGGTGTTCAAAGTAGGCCCTTTTAAGTTTGTAATTCCTTATGAAGAGGAAACGTTTTGCACATTTTAAAACTTCCATTTTCTATCAATATTCCTGTCACTGTATCCCATTCCTATTTTCCACTCAAAATTGTCAACGTTACATTTTCATCATAAAACTCCCTACTCTCAGTCTTTCATGCAACTAAATCTCTGGATGTGCTGTGGAGGAACTGGTCTTTGGTTTAGGAAGCTTAGGTTATTTATGATTCAAGACTTTTGGGATTTACAGAGTTGAAGTAATAATTCTGTATCTTTCACAGTCACTTTTTTTAATAGGATAATAAACCCAATTAAATACAAAAAAAGTGGAATGAAAATACAGATCAGATACCAAAGTGTAAACCATTGGTATAACGATAGATAGAGCTCAACTGGTTTATCTCACCTCTCTTAGCTAAGGACAGGAAATTGTTTATATTCCTAAATTTAGTATCCGTGGTTTGTAGCTCTTCTATGTTTTAAATTCCCTTTCTTTTTCAGATCCTACTGTGCTTCAATATTCTGTTACTGTACAAATGAAACTTGGAAAACAGCGTCTGTGCATTATTTTTCTTATTTTCTAGTATGTATGTTGTTAAATTTTTCTTTGTGTGTGTTTTCTGTGATATACTAACATTATTATTTTTCTTTCTAAAAAAAGCAATAGGACAAAAGTCATAAATATGTTTTCCCAGTGTTAGCCCTAGGCAATAGTAAAAATACAAATGGATACGTAGGCTTTTGCGAGAGTGAGCCACCCATAATGTAATATTATACTACTACTGTCCTTCCCATGAGTGTAATTTAGGATGAGCAAAGACAGGATTGTTCAGCTTGAAGGTGATAGGGTGATGAAGCCACATGTAGTGAATATACAAATTCAATGGTCAGTTCCTAATGCACTTAACTTTACCTTCTAGATGGGGATTAGAGCAGGATTGGATATAGTCAGCACGTTAAAGGGGACCCCAGAAGAGAAGTCTGTTTCAGAATACAGAATGGTATTATTTTGGAGTTTTTTTCCAACCTCTGTCCTTGGTGCAAGGAAAATTTCTCCTTCTGCCAATTTTATATCTTCTTGCTGTCTAGCTTCATTGCTTACAGACGGTATATCACTCTTGCTGCAGCTCACTACGTACCAGAGACCTTATGGCTATAACTACCTGGCAACCTCATTTATTCTTTGTTAAATTCATACAAAAGTCTTACAAAGCTTAATAGAAATCAGTCTAACTGGGTTTTCTCTAAAAATTAAATTAAGTATTTTCTGTACAATACTTGATTGCTTTAATAAGGGGGTACATAACTCTCATGGACAGGCTGTTGTAGGGTACCCACATCCCCTTGCACTCTGAAAAAAAAGAACATGTTTTATTCCTCTTACCAATGGTATCATATACATTAGTTACACAGTATATGAGAAATATTAGTAAATATGTGATTTATGTGTGTGTCTAAAAAAAAAAGTAGGCATTGGGCATCATATTTTATGTCTGTTTGCTCTGAGATATGATTTGCACACTATGGATATTTTCAGTATGAATATAGCTGACTTGATCAGTGATGAAAACTTTCAAGGTGTAAAACCAAAAAAAGTCATCTTTTGCACCAAATAAACTGCCTGTAAACAGATGATTTATGGCTTGTTATGTGACCTGTCTCACTAATAATGAAATATTCAAATACCATAACCTTTCCCATCTGTTCAGTGAACAGGTGTGACTTGGTGTTTGGCATCTGATCTTTGCAACAATTAAAGTCCCTCTTTGCATAAGTAACACAGGTGATGATGTTTTAGAGGCCAATAAGATTTTCAAGTGGGTCAGTTAAACAAACATACACAGATGCACTTGAAGCCCATTCCCGGCACAGGGTAAAGATCACAATCCTTTCTGATCTTGAAGAGCTTCTAAGAAAGGCGGAAAAGCTGGGGTCAGGGTTTCCAAAGATTCAAATCAACATTCATCAGATGCTGAAAATCTCCTCATACAACACTTAACAATATTGATTGTCTTTCAAAAATCCCTGTAACAAGATTAGTAGCGTACCTTTGCAAACTGGTTGGAATCTCTGAAATTCCAGTGCTTACTGTCTGTTATTGGTCTATTCTGATATTTATATACATTTTCTTAATTTTTCATAGATGCATATTGCATATTAATTCTTGAAAATTTTCAAAGTGACATGAAGTAGGGCTTGCTGCTAGTACTGTGGATCATAGAGAAATAAGTGTTGTAAGTGCTGTTGAAATTGTAAGTGACTTACAAGTACTCAGAAATCTCAAGTATTTCAAATGTCTGCTTTCTGCAATCTGCAATCTGAGTTTTCTGTGTAAATTTGGTACACTGTGCTTAACTTCATTTGTATACTAATCTCAGGCTATGGAGTGTCTCAACAAGGAAAAGCAAACTTGTTACTATTGGTTATTTCTGAGTTCAAGTACAAGAACTTGAACTTGTTTTGTTGAGGGAGAAGGGGAAAGAGGATGGCTTGTTAATGGCACTTGACTGAACCTTCAGAATTCAGTCTTTTTTTCCTCTCTTTCCGCAGTGTCTTTCCTCTTGAAGCAGAAAATTCTCTCTGGGGTCCTAACCTCACTGCTGACACCTTTGACTTTGTGGTGGTTTAACCCCAGCCAGCAACTAAGCACCACACAATTGCTTGCTCACTCTTTCCCAGGTGGGATGGGGGAGAGAATCGGAAGGGTAAATGTGAGAAAACTCGTGGGTTGAGATAAAGACAGTTTAATAGGTAAAGCAAAAGCCACACACACAAGCAAAGCAAAACAAGGAATTCATTCACTACTTCCCATCAGCAGGCAGGTGTTCAGCCATCTCCAGGAAAGCAGGGCTCCATCACGCGTAATGGTTACTTGGGAAGACAAACACCATCACACAAAACATCCCCCACTTCCTTCTTCTTCCCCCAGCTTTATATACTGAGCATGACATCACATGGTATGGAATATCCCTTTGGTCAGTTGGGGTCCGCTGTCCCGGCTGTGTCCCCCCCCAACTTCTCACGTACCCCCAGCCTACTCGCTGGTGGGTCAGTGTGAGAAGCAGAAAAGGCCTTGACTGTGTAACCAGGGCTCAGCAGTAACTAAAATATCCCTCCTTTATCAACACTGTTTCCAGCATAAATCCAAAACCTGGCCCTATACTAGCTGCTATGAAGAAAGTTAACTCTACTCCAGCCAAAACCAGCACAGACATCTTGACTTCTCCTTTTTTTGCATATCTTTGAGGAAGGAAACTTGATTTCCCCATGAATGCTAGTAATCACCATTTAACACTAAACGTGCTTATGGTATTTTCCTTCATAAAAGTGCTGAGATTTGTCTGGAGCTTTTTGATTTTTCAGCTTCTCCATCGTCATATCATCACGGAAATAAATTTCGACTTCAAGATATGTATTATAAATGGTTCTGAGTTGACATGGAAGTGGAGAAATGTTGTCTTGAAATACATGAAGTTTATCATAAGTAATTTTTGCTCCTGTCTACTTGGTAACTGTGCTTTCCTAACTTCTTTTCTTGTAATACCTCCTTAATATATGATCATCTGAGTCTAAATGATAGACTGCCATAAGCTTCCCCCTAACCATTTCTTAGTTCTGCCTAAAATGACACTCTGTCTTTCAAGAAGTATATTTCATGCCGTCCTACAATTGCATACAATTCCATTATTTTAACACTCAAAATACATTACTTCATCACTGTTTTGGAGGCTTTCTTGATTCAAATCACAGAGTTTTGTAACTTGAGGTATTGTGAATTTTCAGTGTATTTCTATTAACTTGTTCTTTCCTGTAGCTTTCAAAACCTGACCATTTAACTGCATCTTTCTTACATTTGATTGTGCTATAATATATTACAGAGCCTAGTTCTGTGAGATAAATTTGTCAGAGATAATTTCTTTTCTGATGTTTATCTGTTTATCTGGTCTTGAAAGTATTCTGTGATTTGGCATGTTTTCTGTTCTATTGACTTCTTAACGTGTTAGACTGTCCAGATGGTGGAACTTAGCAGCTTACCTGGAACTTACTGAACCCATAAAATCTTTTATCACTGTGCCTTTTAACAGCTGCTTCATCTGTTAAATGTTATGATATTATCCACAACATTTTTTTAATCTGCTCGCTGTTTCATTACAGTTTTGGGGGTTGGGTTTTTTTTTTTTTTTTGCTTGATTCCTGACATTTTTGCAGAGCTAATTTTGGTTCTGGTTAATTTACTTCCTTTCTCTTAGTTCTGTGTGGTCTCCTGTATCTAAACTTTTGGTTTCGTTCGAGGGAAAACAGTCATAGTTGTTGTGATATTTGCAACTATCACATAACAAAAAAGTTAATGTGTCTTAGTTGATTTTCTGTGGATTAAGAATGCTGCTGAAATGTCCTTGCTGTTGCCTTTTGTCATCAACTTTCTTGATACTTTTTGAACTGTGTCTTTTTTACAGATTTGTTCTTGAAACTCTTTGACCATTTCTACGTTTGCTTCCTTTTTATACTCTGATATCCTAAAAAGCTGATCTAAACATCCCTTTCAGTATTTAGAAGTTCAAATGTCTTTATGTGTCTTTTTTATTTAGAAATCTTTTCCTGGGAGCAGTGTACACCTATTTTGTACTGTTTTGACTGTGGGAACTACATCACATTGATCGGTGCTTTGTCTAACCTGATACTGACAGCTCCAGCCTTGTTACTGACATCTTCTATGCAGAAAATGCTGGGAAACATTTTTGACTGAATTGAAAGTTGGAATGATAATATTTTATTTATTTGATAGGAATTTATTTATAGACATTGTTGTGAAAGCAGCATTTGTCAGTTGGCTCCCAATTTTGTATTAGCTTTCTGTTGTACAGGTCTTAATTTCCTATGAATTGTAACTATGGTGAGAAAGTTTGGAGTTTTCTCTTTGACTCTTTTGTAAAATCATTTATAATTTATTTTGACTAATTATAGAGACCTTAAGATAATCTCAATTTCAGAGGTCAAAGCAAGTACTTGTGTACTTACAAAATGCTCTTTTTTTCCCCAGAAATTTCATAATTCTGAATCCTCTATCTCCTGTGAGGGAAAAAGATGTTAACAGAACAAAATTCTAAATAGAAACATAGCATGTGCTTTGGCTTTTTCTCAGCTTTCTGAAATGTATAACTGATGTTGAACTTAAAAAAATAATGTTTTGATCCTGCAGTTATATATAATGAGTCTCAAAAAACAAAGAATACGTTGAGATACGGGAAAAAATATAACTATAGACAGATGCAATGCAAGAAAACCATTTAATTATTTTGGAACTTAAAAATCATGCTTTCTAATGAAATTTATTGCAATAAATTCCTTATATCATTATAGAAACTGCATGAGTTAGTGACAATACAATCACAAAGAGTGAAATAACAATTCTGGTTGCATAGTGAATTTACCTAAAGATATGCTGATGCATCTGTTGTGTTGTATGTCAATTTTTGGAGGCTTTCAGAGATATTTGCAGATGAAATGTTGGCAGCGGGTATCAAACATAACAAGAATAACTGAGATCTGTGTATGGTGTCTGATAAGACCTGAAATCTGCTTCTCTGTACAACTGCTTTATAAATTACATTTATGCATGTTTAAATGACTTCATACATCTCTTGCCAAGGTAGTCTTAAGTCACTTGGAATATCAAAATTCTGCATTCAAATGTTTGCAGAAATAAGATATTCAGGCCTGAGGAAGATTTCAAACATACAGTTCATACTTTCATTGATACAAACATTTTTCTGTCCAAAAAGAATTCACTTTTAAAACTTATTCTTGACTTTTTCCCCCTGAAGTCACAAAACCACTTTTATTTCTACTTCTTTCTTTCTTTCCAAAATATCTTTAGTGTTTAGATATGAGTAAAGCCACAGTGCATCTAAGAACTGTGAAGTGTACTTAACCTGCAACTCTGTACTGTAGTATTTTGATCCCTGCTGAGGGTAAGATATTTTGGATTCTGTCATTATATGTATATACATTATGAAGAACTGCTGGCATGAGGACAATAGAGAAAATTTGAAAGCCATTTTTTAAACAGATTCTTAGAAAGCAGTAAAACAAAGCCAGAAATCTAAAGCATGTACCTGTATTATAATATTCAAGCTAACAACTGTAATAAAACAAAACCAATAGTCTTTTTAAAACTGCAAGGGGAACTAATACCTTTGATTCTTATGCAAACATCTGATTCTCATATGAATATCCATAATCTTAGAAAGACTAGCAAACAAAAAATATGCAAGGGTATGTATCTGAAGCTTTTTAAGAATCTGAATATGTTAATTGAATTCTTTTGCAGTTCTATTAAGCTAAACAATTCTGTGTTAATTACACATGAGTCTATGTAGACTAAATTTTTATATTAAATAAAATTAACCTGTTTACATTTAAATAGGAACTTTTTATGCTGTAGCTAGCATTCCAGAATTGTGTTATGAGATATGTAAGTACAAGCAATTATATATATTTAAAATAAGCCTATTAAAAAAGCTCCAAATAAAAAGAAGTTCTACTGTTGACATTGGTGGAAGGAATCATAGGGCCTAATATATGTGATCAGTTATGATAGACTGGTAGGTGGTTGAATCATTGTTCTTTACTTAAATTAATCAAGTTCATATCCTTGATTTTTCAGATGCCTCTTATGCAGATAGGAAAAGTTATTTCAAAGCAGAGATGTTTGGCTATTGAAATAAGCCACATACAAGAGCTTGATTCTTCTGTAATCCTTATGTCTGTCTCCAATCTCTCTTAATTCTTGTTTCTTAAGATAATTTCTCCAATCGTTTTAACCACACATCAGCATTCATTCAAATATAAATTTTGTTTTCAGCTTGTAGATTTTTGTCACCAGTGTGCTTTTCGTTATATGGATGGGGAAGTGTTCAAAATAAGTAGTGTCATAACTGGATGAAGGCAAGTGGACTTTGGGGGAAAAAAAGGAAAAAGAAAAAAAAAAAAAGAGTTCTTACGTCAAGGGATTTCCAACTAGACATCAAAATTGTTCAACAAGGTAGTTTATATAGAATGTTTATATAGAATACTTCTTGCTGTGTGGGATGTGGAAAATGTAGATCTCAAGTGGGTTTAGTTTAGATCTGTGAAAAGAGTAGTATGATAATAGAGTGGTGTGATCCTGAGGGATTGTGTCACTGTCTTAAGGATATCTCTTGGCAGTTAAAGATATCACCTGGTAATTGAAGGAGCAGCTGGAGGGAAAGAAAAAAGAAAAGGAACAAAAAAACACAGTTCCAAAAAACGGCTTTCCATGGAGAATTACCGATGTAACACTCCACTCTAAGATATAATCCTTAAAGAGGAAACAAAAAGTGCCTCAGATTCCATTGACCTCTGTCTAGTAAAAATGCTTCTTTCTTCCCAAACTTTTAAACAAAATAACAATTGTCCAAGGGGTGATAATATTAAAGTTGCATACTCATAGCAATGAAGACTCTGATATTATCAGAGGCAATAAATGCTATTGCTTGTTATAAACCAAACTATTTTTTGTGCATTGCATATTTTATCCTGGTATCAGTGTAATGACAGAACATCATTAGAAAGAAAACTAATGACTGGGGTTGTCACATTATATCTGGTTTACTAACAATATCTGGTTGCCCACTGTATCCTGAGAACAAGATATTGTCTGAAAAAAACAGTGAATTAATGCCCTACTCTTGAAAACACCAGTCAGGAAGGACAAAAAAATGAATTCAGAATTCAGTGTATAATACAAAGAGAATGGAAAGTTTAGAAGTAAGACAAGTATAAATAATTGTCACTGTGAAATTTATTTGTGATGTAAACTCTGTTGTGACACTAACAAAAATAGAGCAACTCTCAATGTGAGATCTTCTAGGAGAGGAGGGTGACTAATTTAAAAAAAATAATCTTATCTTCTTAAATTCTCATACCTACAAACTCATAAAACTTGTCCAAGAAGTTTGTCCAGCATTCAGGCATCAAAAAGGTTGTGTCAAAGAGATCTGTCCAAGATTTCATTCAATGAGACGTTGGACAAAGAACATCAGCTAGTGAGACCACCTCATGCCTCCTAGGGGCTCTTTCGTTGGCCAGAGGGTTAGCTTTAGGCAGAGCCTTTTTTAATTCTCTTTTGGAGCTGATGGTGATTACAGCCTTTCACCTCCATCTTTTCCGACCTCTGATTATTAGGATTTACTCACTGACTTTTGTTTTCTTATCTAGATGTCTCAGGGTACCAAACCTGTGTTCTCTATTTTTTTCCCATCATTTCTTCATCCCTGAAGTCTTAGTTTTTGTCTGGGTGTAGGCTGTCCTCTCCATTTTCCTAATCTAGGTGTTCTGAGATGCTCAATGGAGATGTGCTTTGACCCTGATGACACATTGTTCTCATAACCAGTCTTCTAATTTCTCCAGGGTTTCCATACCTGGACATTCTTTTTCATTCTCTCTTCATACCAGTTTTACCATTTCTATTATGCTTTTACACATATGTAACAAATTTTTTACCGTGACATAGCAGAGAAGATGTAGCCTCAGTGTTTCATTCTGAAGACACTTGATGACATAGTTAACCATTTTGTTCTAAGTGTAGATTTGTCTTTCACCTTAGGCTGAATTATGATCCACTTTAACGCATAATAGCTCTCAAGCAAAAGCTTTTTTTTTTAGGTTTTGAGGAAAATAACTTAGATCAAGACCATATTTTTTTTCAAAGCATCTCCTTTGGGAATTTGGTTGTAACATGTATATTCTCTGTGTTCTCTCAGTTGGAAAGCAGTATTTTTCCATGAATGCAAAATGTACATCTACTGCAAAATTAGTATATTCTCCAAAGAGTTTAAGGATAAGAGGTTTATTTACAGCCCCCAAACACTATGCTCCTTTACCTGATCGTAACTGGTACGTCTCCCTCAAATACTGCGAATGACCTGTTTGGATCCATTACATATTTCCTGATTGATACTGCCTCATCAGTTTTTCCTGCTGTCTCTCTGTAGTTCCTGACTAAAATCTGGGCCTAAGCACTTTTTTTTTTGTGACAATCTACTCATTTAACAGTCCAGATATGAAAGACTTTTTTTTAATATGCTTTAGCTTCAGCAGCTGAGTTCTTACCTGAATGATCTTTGCAGATCTGCTACACTTCCAATCTCACTTTAGCAATGCATTAGCCGAGACACATGAAGTCTGTTGACTATTTCTGCTTTTTGTAAAGGGACTGCAACACCTCTTTTTTTTTTTTACCAAAGTTGTTAGAAACTTCAAGTTTACAATTTCACAATTATCTGTTAGGATATTGTTTCAACTTAGCTAAAATTCCAAGCTTGTTATTATTTTCTTGTGTGTGCAATGTGAGGTAGCAGATAACTGCAAGGGTACAAAACCATACTAATCTGTTAATGTGAGAAAAGATGGAATGATAAAGTATGTATGTATACAAATTCAGCATACTGCTATCTAATTCTGTAAAACTTGACTTCAACCAAAACAGATCTGGAACATCGTATCTGCTGCAAAATTGCTCTTGCTTGAAATACTAAATTGGACAGTTACTGAATTGTAATGAAAACTGAGTATGCAGCAGACTTTTCAATGATTTGAGTTTTAATAAAATGAAAGAAATTGTGGATACAATGTGAAGAAGCTTTGGGAAAACGTGTATGCTTATTCCAAAAATAAAACATGTAAGAGTTTGAATGGGAGCTATTGAAAACAAATTTATTTAGGAAAATGCTTTGGGTTATATGTAGGTTTAACAGATTAGTGAGCACTTACAGCCTTATTACTGTAAATGGCACAAGAAGAGAGGCTTATTGTAGACATCTGATGCTTAGAGGAAATAGTGCTGATATGTTGTCAAAACATTAAAAACCATTCAACCAAGCTACAGAAGTAGTAGTACATAACCATCCATCTCATGAGTATTATCTGAGGTTAATGAATCTGCAGAAAGTGTATATGTCACTTTCTGTACAGATAGATAGAGCTGATCTTTCCACTGTCACCCACTATAATTTGGGTATTATTTTTCAATTTACATTTTCCGGGAGTTGTAAGGGAGACAATGTAGTAGATAATTCATCAGGCAAAAAGGCAATCTGTGATGAGTTCCTGGTCTAGCTTAACGTTTTTGTGATCTTGGGTATATTGGTCTACTTGGTGCCTTAGTTCCCCTCCTCCACAAAGGGAATCATTAATTTGAGCCCCCAAATAATATAGTGATGAGCTGTAGGGCTATACAGATATATTCCTAATAACAAATTATTTTTTAACTCCTTAAAATTCCACCTCCCCAAAAGAATAAATACCTTTTAAAAATTTCCACTCTTGGCAAACTCTTCAGTACCATTTTGCTCTTACTTAGTTAAGTCATGCTCTCAGTTACAACAATTCTTGTCCAGAGCAATTGTAAGAAAGTGAACTATTAGTTGCATGTTTCTCTGGCTAGATTATTTTTGTGTTAAAAAGAAAGAGGATTACTTTTACAGAAGTTCAGATTTAATCAAAGACGATTAAAAGAAATCTTCATCCTAGTCAGAATTTGTAAAGTCCAAAAGGGAAATAGAGACACACTGATGCCAAGCTAGACAAAAATGTGTTAGTATTTATAATGTATTCTCATTAAATCAGGAGGCATCAGGGTTTAATAGACTTGGAGTGCAATTGAGTACAACCAGCTGCCTGGAAAACCTCTGTGTTGTGCACCTGTTCAAATATGATTCTTCTGCCTTTTTACCCCATCCATGATTTTCTTTCTTCCTATATCTCCACTTGCAAATATCCAAAAACATGTTATTTGACAAATTAAAATCAGGAAAATGTATAGGAAGTAATCAGAAAGAGAAAGGAAAGAGGTAGTTTGGTCCATCAAAGTGGTAAAACTTGGAACCATACAAACTTGAATGGGCGAACTACCAGGGAGTGTATTGTGGCAGACATGTACAGACATAGCAAAGGCCTGTGTGAGTCCCTTATGTTTTCTTTATCATTAATTACTATGAATTAACTTGCTATATTAGTTAATAAATTGTCTGAATGAAATAGGTCAAAATGTGGAGAAAACTGCATGTTAGCAGGAGAAAGTAATATGTATTTGTAAACTACTTTCATTCTTTTTATGCATTACTTACCAAAAGAGATATATAAATTAAATGTTTAAATAATATTTTAAAAAGCTTCCTTTTAAGATTTCGCTCAGCTAATGTGTCATATTTCTCATATTATTGCTAAATTGCAGTTATTGTGTTATAATTGATATATCTGCTAATTTGAAATGCCATTTCAGAAATTCATTTACCTGCTATTTGCCAGTTGCCTTTTCATGATTTATCTGTTGTTTCTCATTCTAACTATAGCTGCTGAAAGATACCCACATCATATTTCTTAGATTCATAGAATCATAGAATTGTTTAGGTTGGAAAAGACCTTTAAGATCATTAAGTCCAACCAATAACATAACACTGCTAAGTCCACCACTAAACCACGTCCCTAAAAGCCTCATCCACACATCTTTTAAAAACCTCCAGGGATTTAAACCACCTCCCTGGGCAGCCTGTTCCGATGTCTGACAACCCTTTCAGGGAAGAAATTTTTCCTAATACCCAGTCTAAACCTCCCCTGCCTTAACTTGCAGCCATTTCCTCCTGTCCTATCACTTGTCACTTGGGAGAAGAGACCAGCACCCACCTCTCTGCAACCTCCTTTCAGGTAGTTGTGGAGAGCGATAAGGTCTCCCCTCAGCCTCCTCTTCTCCAGGTTAAAAAACCCCAGCTTTCTCAGCCGCGCCTCATAGGACTTGTGCTCCAGACCCCTCACCAGCTTCGTTGCCCTTCTCTGGACACACTCCAGCACCTCAATGTCCTTCTTGTAGTGAGGGGCCCAAAACTGAACACAGTATTCGAGGTGCGGCCTCACCAGTGCTGAGTACAGGGGCACAATCACCTCCCTACTCCTGCTGGCCACACTGTTTCTGATACAGGCCAGGATGCCATTGGCCTTCTTGGCCACCTGGGCACACTGCTGGCTCATATTCAGCCGGCTGTCAACCAGCACCCCCAGGTTCCTTTCTGTGGAGCAGCTTTCCAGCCACTCATCCCCAAGCCTGTAGTGATGCCTGGGGTTGTTGTGACCAAAGTGCAGGACCCGGCACTTGGCCTTGTTGGATTTCTTACAACTGGCCTCGGCCCATGGATCCAGCCTGTCCAGATCCCTCTGCAGAGCCTTCCTACCCTCGAGCAGATCAACACACCCACCCAACTTGGTGTCGTCTGCAGAATTATTTAGGGTGCACTTGATCCTCTCATCCAGATCATTGATAAAGATATTAAACAAAACTGAGCCCAAAACGGAGCCCTGGGGGACACCACTTGTGACCGGCCACCAACTGGATTTAACTCCATTTCAAACCAAGAAACCTGTGAACTGCAGAGAATTATGTTTGTTCTGAAGTGTATACACTCAAAATAATTAAAAACTCTTTACCCCTGATTTGGTCTTTTGCAATTGAATTTTTTTCTCTTTACAATACGGTTTTCCCAGTTTTAATTTTCTACCCTATCTTTCAAAAAAACCAGCCCTTCCAAAACACAAAATCCACCCCCCCCCCAATCCCCACCTGTTTTTGATTGCAAAAGGACAGTAACAGTATAATGCCAAGTTCTGATATTTTCTGGGAAATATTTACTAGGGTGGTTTTTTTATATTTTTATTTTCTGAGCAGTTTAGAATCTTTCCAACTAAAATCCTTCTAGGCAAATTCTTTAACCAGGTTTTAAATCCTGCTTTGTTTGACCATTTAAAAACAAACACATAATGTCAATAGGACTGAAAAAAACAATTTCCAGACTGCAGAACCCTGGAAAAAAAATCAAGGTATTTCAGCAGGCATGAAGGGAGAAGGTGCCTAAAAGCACTCAAAAATTCTAGTGAAATCAATGGGATCCTGATGATCTGTAATGTATTAGAGCCATTTTGCACAGGTGCCTGGTTCTAGGAACTGGAATACAATGCCACTGGAGTCCTGGATACATGAAAAATACAGGATCAGGCCACGAGGTTTGAAGATGGTAGATATGCATGATGCCTATCATCAGGAGTTTGGAAGCCTATCAGAGCACCTGAAAGCCTATAAAAGCCCTCTTCCAGGATATCTTGCCAACAGGTCTACAAGTATCACTCAGCAGTAGCAGAAGCACTGAGCAATTTAGAAAAATCAATCCCAGTCTGTCTGAACTGGAGGAGAACAATCTTTAAGCAAAGATTACCTGGCACAGCTGGGAAGTGCCAAGAAAGCCCATTTGAGACCTCTTAATGGAAAAATAAACAGGGAGGAAAAGTCATTGAGCAGTACAGAGGTTGTATGTAAAATATAATCAAAGTCCTATAAAATGCTGTTTAATCAGACATGAAAAGAGAATTATGTGAGTCCTGAGTTCTCAGAAAGGCTGTGTGTGAAAACTCGTGTACATTTGAGAACACAGTACGCTTAAAAGCCTTGTATCTTCTTTTTTTTTTTTTTTGATCAGAGTCCTAAACAGGACCTATGGTCTCAAATCATACAGGAAACATACCCATAATAATTGATTTTCTGAACACCACCCATTTTTCCCTCCTGGATCTATACTTATATATATGAAACTTTTCATAACTCTATAAAGAAAGGCTTGAAATAATAACTCCTTTAAAATTCAGCAGGAACTAGAGACTGAGGACTGAAGTCTCTGTTAGTTGCCTCACCTGCTGTGACACTGAGAACTCTTTATCCTGTAATACTGCTCAAGCTGGCAGGGGAGCTACTGCTCGAAAGGACTTCACACGGCAAGAGGCACATTGAGGTTGGTGGCAAAATACCCAGGTGTGATGTGCAGCAATACTAGTTCAGTCAGTGAATTCATCTGAGACACTGATGTTCCTGAAAAATAGTAGAGTTGGTACTTCATGAAATAATGTCCACAGTGGTGCCTTGACTAGGGTTTGTCTCTTCAAAATTTAAATGATTCTAAAACAGGCGTCAGAACTAGTTTCTCAGATACAGTCAATGGAAAGCAATTACACTTTCAGGAAAAAAAAATAATGCTACATTCTAAAATAGATCAGATTAAATGTATATGGGGTTCCTATTATTAAGAATGATTCTTTGGTCTCGTAATGCTTAAATGCAAATTCTTGTATGACAAAGAAAAATTCTGTATTTGTAATCCACTGGGAAGTAAAATGGTACAATCCTTAGCAGGAGGTCTTTGTTTTAATACCCAGTATAGCTGCAAATCATATTAAAAAGTCCAGATTTTTTTTCATTTAGAAAGTACTATTCCATCAAATTTGAACTTTTCATGGTAATTCCCCTAATTTAGAACTCAGATATTTTATTTAGAAGAAAAAAAATGTCCAAGTGTTTCAACATTTCTTAAGACAAAACATTTATTTCCTTCTTCCACATCATATCTATTCTTCAATGTGGAAATACAAATTATTTTGTTATCAAAACAATAATGAACTGGTCAGAGACATTGTAGTGTCCTACTAAAGGAGATTTTTAAGAATAGGTCAGACACATATGCCACAAATGCAGTTCTGTATATTCTGTGCAACAGCAAGACATATAATTTAGACACTTTTGTGTATATATTTACAATGAAGTGAAAGTTCCGTTTACAAGGAAGTAGAATCTTAAAAACCTAAATCTGTTAGCATTGATGATGATCCAGATAACATTACATACCACGTTTCCCCCACAAAATAGAAAATTTACCTGCAGCACACACAGACATTACCACCCCTGTGCTTGCAACATGAGCTTCCCACTGAGGAGAGTTAGTAGTATATTTCAACACAATTCTCACAGACATCAGAGCTGAGTGAATCATTAATTCATGTTTTATGTACTGTTATACCAGATACCACTAAGTAAAAAAGTGTGTCAAAACACATGTGAGATTCAAAATGTGTTGTCCTTACCAAAGAGAACAAAGTAGGCATGGTAATACGGTGAATCTCTTAAAAAGTGATTCATTCATCTCTCTATGGAAATGTAGTTTGCTCCCAAAGCATAGGTATTGGGAGGCATCTTTTCAGTGCTGCACAGGTGTTGTTATGAGTATGATTTTTTTATACTGGTGGAAGGCAGAAAATTCACTACCACATGGAGCATTACTTCAAACACCATGAGCTACAATACAAAACAGGTAGAAAATACACTTTGGCTTGACTTAGTATCTGTGTGTTCCCTCTTGCCCAGTTTTGCTGCTTTGTGTCTAGCTATGCCTTTTTTTTTGTTGCAGAATTTGGTGTGGGATTTTTTGTTTTGTTTTCTGCGTTTTTTTGTTACAAATATTGTGTGTTTTTACAGCCACAGATTAACTAAAATCTTTAAAAAATATAAAATTGATGGAGAAATATGCAACAGCTGTTAGAATAGCTTATTAGCTAATAACTGAGATAGGTATGACTTTGTACAAAGTTCAGAATACTTTTAAGCTGTTATAATTATTTAGCAAACAAAATATAAGTGCTTGATAGTGTTGCGTGCTGATGCTTTCAGGTCTACTCATATTACTCAGAATGACTATATGTAGCAGGTCCGGGTCCCCCAATATATTTGTAACTCACTCAGACAGCTAGTACTTAATCCCTTTAAAACAAACATAACCTGCGACATGCAGTACACGTGAATAAACAAGGTGCTTGGCAAAAATACTTGTTCTTTTATCCTTCATTGACTGTTCTGCGCTGAAGGGACTGCTGGACTTGCTCAAGTGCTGATCAATTTGTAATGGCCCCTAGTATATGGATATCTGAAAAGGGTTATTAACATGTGATGAAGAATCTGATTCTACTAAAAAAGCTGCCATATTCCATGTCTGTAAGACATCTGAGGTAGAGACCCAATGATAGTATCATAATTTTAAAAGTATTCTTAAGAAACAAGTATGAAGTGGCTACTATGTATTTGCCTCAATAAAACCTGTTAAAGAACCATCCCTACTAGTACCTAAAAAAATTGTTACAGACCTTAATGAAGATATTTTGGCTTTGTGAGTGATGCAAATTACATTTATTAGAAGTTTGTTTGTTTTTTTTCTTAAAAATCCAGTCTTTCCACAAAGTGTAGCTCTGCTTGTGTGAAAATGCTTTTTGACTGCCTGTGTGTGTCACTTCTCCACCTTCTATGCTGCACCAGCCAGGAACACGGCAATAAATGGGCAGAGGTCTATTCTTTCATTAGTCTGACCCTGGGGAGGAAGGAGGGAGAGATAAAAAGGACCAAGTGCTTGTCTGCTCCTTGTACAAAGACTGTTTCTTCTCAGAAAAGGTTTTTCTCTGCTTACCCACTGCACTATATCCATTTTATCTTGAAGATGTTTAGTTATGTCTGAACTGTCATCACTGAAGAGTTGTAGGCACACATCCACCGGTAGTAAAATGTAGTTTGAAATTCAGTTTTCTTGAAATTGCACAGTGCCAGTAGTGGGGTGTTTGGATCATAAGCTTGATTTTTTAATTGTAAAATTAAACATCAGCAATGAATCCAAGTTTTACATATTTGGCTTATATACGTTAAAAATTGTTTAAACTCATTTGTGAGCTTTCACTTTCCTGAGGTTATAGGTTTTAATCATTATAACTTGTCATTGCCACTTATTCACTGGAGTTAAAAAATACACATGTAGAAGGGCAGATTCTTTAAGTAGAGGAGTTATACCATTCTCCCTCTGATTTTTTTTAGAGCAAGCAACATTGTATCACAACATGTGTCAAAGTAAACCAAGCTATGGAGAATTTATTTTGGGTAAATGACTGAATTGTGAATGTCATATAAATTTGACAACATTAGTCATTTATGGAGATATTTGCTGCAGTGCAGGGCACTTTGCTCCATGACTTTTGTAGAAACTCAGCAAAAAACAGGGCTCTATGCCCTCATATGGAAGGGAGAGTTAAACTCGTTGCTTAAGAGCTATTATTCCCATCTCCCCTACTAACAGAAATTCCCCAATACTGAAGACCTTCTTACCTCCTTCCCATACCTTTTGAATACTGCTGAATCTTTTTGCAGTTCTCTTTGGTGGCAGTTGAGTAAGGGAAGGGCTGTAATTAACTCTTCAGTTGAGACCACAAAACACAATCACTGTGGCATAAAATAGAAAATTAAAATGCATACAGCATATGTGCTTTTGTGCTGTTTTATTTTTGAAATTCTAATTGTATGCTGCCAAGTCAAAGACATCTTTACAATATGTCTAAGCTCAATATGTCATTAGATTCTATTCCTTTCCATAATTTAGGTTCTTGGTCATAGAAGTGAAAATAAAAGAGTTGAGTAAGAAGTTGCACACGGGGATTTCAAAATATGGTAACATGCCTTTTCAGACTTTCAGTGAAATACTGAATCAAATAATAATTTCCATTTGCATATATTCAGGCTGGATTATTTCTCATGTTTATTATGGGTGAACCTCCCTACTGTTCACATTATCTATGCAAGAACTTTGCATGGTAGTTATAAGTTAATAGAGAAATTATGTAAGTGGATCATAGCACTTACAATAGCATTTTGAAAAACCACAGGCTTTCTGTTGCTGGACTTTATTCTGTGACATCTTCCTGTCTATAGTTCTAGCTATCTTGCTGGAAGCCAGAGAACTCAGGTCCACAGTTGCTTCACATAACACAGACTCATCTGGAAGACTTTTTCTCTCTGGCAGATAAAACTGAAATTTGGAAACATTTTACTGTAATCTTACATACAAACTGTTACTCTTATTTTTCTTCAGTGTTAGTAGCCAGTGAGACTTATGGATCATTACTGCTATGCAGTAATTTCTTTTATTGGTTGTTTTTATTGGCTAGTTTTTGTACTACATTTTGTAAGATTAGCTTTGAGTAAGAAGAGGGCTACTGTTCTGTTAGGTTACTGTCATGTAGTATGGAGTAAAAAATATTTGAATATAATGCATGTGTTGATAACTAAATAAAGACTTTGACACTTGTAAATTGTTTGTCACATTGGTTCTTTTTAAAAATAAAGATATGGCATAATATAGATTTACATATAAATGTGTCTTAGAAGTCTGACTCAAATTGCAGTCATTTTAACAAAAATGCTTTTACTAAGGTTACTGAATTCCATCACTGTTTTCCTGTGGTGACTTTCAGTGTTTAAGTCAAAATACGTTTTTTATTCTTTTCCTTCTCCTCGTCTTCCTCCCCCATCCTCCAGCTGCTAGCTTTTCAAACTCAGCCTACTATCTAAATGCTGAGACACATACATTTTGTCCATTATGTCTCAACCTGTAGGAAGGATGAATGTTATCGGAACTTAGTGAGCAATCTTTCTGGTGGTGAAACAACATCTTGCTCCCTTTTTCATAGTTATTTGGACTGCTCATCATAGGAATAAACTTATTTTTGTCCCTCAAGAAAATATGAATCAAGCAACTTTTTTCCAAATAAAAATTGTGTAATACGCTCAGTTAAAATGGTGTTTTGTTTGAAAATATGGAAATATTTTGAAACTGATCATTGCTTTTAGCACATAAAAGAAATTTTGCTTATATATTTGCAAATATATCCTATCAACTTGTGATCCACACTCTCAGGGAGTGGATTTGCTCAGTGCTCTATAAACTGATTAAATTCTATACTAACAGATTAAGTTGTGTATAAGTGGTTCATAGACCTCCTGCACTGAGGCAGAGAGCTGTCTCCTAAACCACCTAGCCTGTTTTGATCCTTCCAACTTTTACTGTGTTCTTATTTTTTTAAGAGTGGGTTTAAACTGTGAGAGGTGCTGGACTATATTTATTTGTCCCACTATATCATCATATCATCTCCAACAAACTAATCATGATTTTTCTTCATCAGGAAGCCTCAGGAATTTTGAGATATTATTTTATTTTTGAGGAATTTTTAAGATTAATTTTATTGGTACAAAAACTGGCAAACATAATAGTTTCAGGATTTCAGTGGGCTTATTGCTAAAATTGCTGATGTTCTCAGTATAGTAAAACTTAAGTGATGTGTCAAAATAAAAATAATTTCCATTAGTGTGAGGATATATTGCTTACATTAAAACTGATGGACCCAGTTGTTCCGCTTAAAGACATGGCCTCTCTTTATCTGCTTTCTAAGGTAGTGATGAGCTCTGTGGGAAGAGCACTTTCAAGGAGGATGCTGCTAGCTTGCCACTCTTATTTTGGCCTTATTCAGAACCTTTCTATTTTATTTTTTTTTCTATTTTAATCCAGAAAAGTAATTGTGCCTCATCAATTTTAGTCAAGTTTCAGTATGTAATTTTCATTGTGTTCAGTGTTGACTTTACATTTTTTAAAAATCATCCTGGGGTTCTAAGGGGATAAAACTGTGCTCAGTTTCCCATTAATAGTTTATCACATAGTCTGCTGCTGCTTTTTATTTTATTTTTTTAAGTGCAATATGTGATTGTAATACAGTATCAGAATGAAACCCTTAAGAAAAGACCTGATTAGAGCTTCCTTTTTGTGAAGGACTGAATGTGTACTCTGTATTGATTCTAGTTCAGAATGCGTGGAAATGCATAGATATAAGTCCCCACTTAATTTTACCGAACAGGAAATAATTTTACAGTAAAATTTCTAAAGAAAGAAAATCCAGGGAACTTAGCCCTTTGAGCCTTGATGCCTCTGTGTTCCCCTATTGCATAATAGGAGGGTGTTAGCAACTTACCACAGCTGCATCTTTTCTTACCAACGCATTGCAGAGGATGATAACAAGCCTGACTGTTTTTTCCTTGGTATGGACTTCTAGCCTTATTGGAGTGTGAATATTATGCTCACAAAGACTAAGATAATTGATTTGTTTGCATAAGAGATCATATGAGCAGCAGCATTATAGGGTTTTTGGAACATAAATGTGCTTCGTCTTTGGTCTGCAGGACTACCTGGCAAGTAGGGTTACCACATTAAGAATAACTAAATAAACAGACAATCACCATTGTCAAATTACTGTTCTACATGCAGAGACAAAATCACAATCATGTCTATAACTTAAATGGTAAATGGCAGGTCCACACTAAAATGAGGCCAAGCTGTGAGAACCAGTATTGATCTTCAGTTGCTAAGCATACTTGGACTTTTATTGTCTGCTGAGATAGAAGCTATAGATAGATCTTATTGCCTTTTCATTTCTATCTCCAGTTGCTCATTGCTTCTCATCAGCTGAAGATTACTGTTTCGACATTTTTTTCTGGGTGAGTTGCATGAGTTGTCCCTACTCTGTTCCAGACAAAATCAACCAAATTGACTCAAGCCACCTGCATAAACTAAAACTTAGCTATTTTTGGTTTTTATTTCTCAGAATACTTGCATTAACCATTGAATAACTGAGGAAGGATAGGAGTGTGAAGACGGAGGGATGGTAACAGGCAGGTGATGAGGGAGAAGGCAAAAACAATTAATCAAAAAGCTGTTTTGCAAGTCGAATATTGATCCAGGGCTTGAGTATAGGGGTGCTATTATGGCACCCCTATATATATGTGTGATGCATTTGTGTTAAAGAAGAAACAGTTCTTGGAAAATAGACCAGAATCACCAGACTCACCTAACCTACTGCTCAAAGAATGTCTTATTTTTGCACTTAGAAAAGTAAAGCAATTTTAACTCATAAATTAACTGGCAAATTGGTTTATAACACCAGGGTTTTTGTATATGTTTGAAAAAACAACTCTGTGTTTGTGTCAGTAAATACACAATATGTAATAAATACATAAATTAGTATATATTAAGTATGTATTAAATTATATGACTTTTGTTTGCCTCTGGAAAATCTGTTTCTCAGATTTTCTGATTTTTGTTGTAATGGAAGTAACAGAAATGCTCCTCTGTAATGTGTGCTTAAGTAGGTTTACCCAGGTTTTTATTTAAAATATTTATATTTCTTTCTTTACTACTTTGTTAGAAGCTTATTTTCAGTTTGTCTTTGCTTTGTTTTATTATGTATTATAATTTATTATTGAACTAAAGGAACTCTAGAGTCAGGAAACCAAAATACTAAAGGTTTAAAAAGCATAAGCACATGAAGAGAAGGCAACAGAAATGTCTTTGCACAGTATAGAGAATCACACCTTCTCTCTGCTGAAAGCTGATCTGATGGAGATTCGGATTATTTTTTTGGCTGTTAGCTGACTTCTTCAGTCTGGTGTTTCAACACAAGAAGACTACAGGCATTTTCTCACTGTTAGCTCAAGAAATCCTTTCTGTTCCCTAATGATATAGGATACATCTTCTTATTGGGCTGTTCCAGTTTTACTGATGCTGTCACCCTGTACAGCTTGTAGTCTACTGAGGACTGATTGTATGATACTCTTACACACCTTAACAGGTATTGTCATCAAAAGTGCTTATTGCTGACATATTGCTACCCCCTCTGAATAAGAGAGTTTTTTTAAAAACTCACTCTAAATAATTTTGTAATAGTAATGATATCTGTACTCTATAGCTGTAGCTGGCACTTAAATAAATGGGAAGGGATGAGCTCTGTATAACTGAATAAAAGGTGACTGCAAAGAATGTTCCACATTAAGCAGCAGTCTGCGCTACACAAAACTGTGACTAGTCTCAGGTGTTGCAGTGTTATTCCCTTTTGGCATTGCAGTGTTATTCCCTTTTGGCATCGACAGTTATGAAAGTAGAATTACAGTTACTGTTGATGTATCTGAGAGTCTAAGAAATGCTGCTAAAGCTGGAGATGTAAACATTTTTTACAAAAACGATGTGGTCATTGCTGAGGAATGCTGACTGTGTGTACAAGAATTAAGTTACTTACCTGGGGGAGGAAGAAGTAGTTACAGTGGTCCTTAACCTCACTGCAATCAGTGTTTCAGTGATTATAGAAAAATTATATTTGTGTGCCCATCTTATATTGGGCCATGTGGTTTTCAATATCTTTAATAATACTTGCTTAATAATACTTTAATAATTTAATAATACTTTACTTAATAATAGGTAAAAATACTTGCCCTTAAGTTCAGTGGAAGTCGTATGGAGACTGGAAGAGTGGAAGCTGATTCTTCAGGAGAAAGAAGAAACTTGACATCTCATTTGAGGTAAGACCTTTCACAGAAATGATGACCTGAGATCAAAACTAAAGAGCCTTGTCCCTTGTCATTTGGGGAAAGAATGGACTTAAACAATGATGTCTTGGTACAGTGAGACCAGAAAGACTGAATGATCTAAAGAGTTTCTACAACACAGCATTAACTGGAATAATCATGAGATCCGTCACCTCTCTTCACTGATATTCTGTTGGAGTAAACCACATTTTTTCTCAAAATATTGAGCAAAAAATGAATTTGTGTCAATGGTTCTTGCCATTCAGAATTCTCCATTGGGCTTTGTTGTTCTGTGCTGTCTTCAAAAGAAACAATGCCACTAACATTTAGCAGCATGAAGTTGATTGTGTGTATCTCAGGGGAATCATGTCCTAATTTAATGTGACAACATGTTATAAATCGTAGGTTGTCTACCAGGGTGAAATGAAACTGCAAGGAGAGGATGTTCTGTTCTAAAACTTTCATCTTCTGTGAAATTGTAATATTACATCTTCAAAGGAGAAACAGAACAAAATAACTTCCTACAGCTTTTGTGTGCTGATAGACATTCAGAGAAGTTTCTCGCATGAATGTCCTTATCCTGAGTTGTTCAAAACAAATAAGGAATATCAGTGAGAATGCAAGGGGAAAGTAATATCAGGCCAAAAGTCTCAGCCTTTGAAAATTTTAAAGTATTTTGTTGCATCTTGACTTCAATTATAGACTGAGGTAATTTTATTCAAATGATGTTTGTATCTTCTGCCATGTAGGTGTGAAACAAATTTCTAAAGCATTATCAGACTTTCTTGTTTTATGTTTAAAGGTTAACTGAATTTTGAAATGTAATTCTGTAAAACAGCTTGAGCTGTAAGTAGCTCAGGTCAAACTATTCATTATAAACACGTTTATATATTATAACCACTTGATTCAGTGGTTTTCAGTATAAACCTGTCCAAGAACAATTAAGACATTTTTATTTTTAGTTTTTTTAATAAACGATTCTTTTACAGTTTAACAACCTTGGCTAAAAAAAAAAAAAAAAATCTCTTTGTGCAGTTTGTGGAATGATCATAAAAGTATTTGTTCCATGGCATATTTATTGTTCTTAGGCTAAGTACTTAAACTTTTAAAACAAATTGTCTAAAGAAATTGTTAAATCTCTCAAGGACATGGTACAATGGCCCTGGCATATTCATCCTGAAGTCAAGGAAATATTACTATTTCACTTTAGTGAAGCAGCATGTTTAACGTTCTGTCATGAGTTAGGGTATTGTCTTTGGTTAGAATAAGCTGGTAATTCCAGTATTCCACAGTTGATTTGAAGGAGAGAATGAGATAAGTATGGGCATTGTGTTACGCATGCTCAAGTTTTTCCTTGCCAGGAGAAGCATTGTTTCTTACTTGATGTTTAAAAAACCCATAGATTTCTTGATGAACAAAGGGAAAAGGAATATAACACATTTTTAGTAGCTGCTTAGTTTAACACATGACATCCAGTTTTCTCCAATCACTTTCATACCGAATAATTAAACAAACGTTTGTATGTGTGTTGTCTGATTTGTAAAGATTGCCACTGGATTGCCTTTTCTTGTTTAGGCATGAGAACTGAGTTGCCTACTTCTTTTTTCCATAAACCAGTGGACTGATACCAAAAGTATATTGACTGACAAAGCCATGTTACATGCCAATACATCCTTTAGGAAGTGATCGAAAAATTCCAAGAAATTTCAAGAAAGTGAATTTTTAGCTTTGGCTATTAAAGAACAAGATCAAACCCTTTATAGATGGAAAAGAAGATTTGAATAACAGTGAAACATGAATGCTAGCTTGAGAAATAATTTTAATCCAACTTGTGACAGTGTTTGGAAGTTTGTGAGCTCCCCTGCCCTCCCCTGCCTTGCCCCCTCCAATTTCTCACTTCCCCACTCTTAATTCTAACGGATTCCATTTTGGAGCTGGTAAAAAAACAGATGTTTATTCTACATATTTTTAAAGCACTGCAGCACCACTGAAGATGACAGTTGTCTTTAAAGGCTTTTTTCATTCACCTCATCCTGAATGTATTCTGCCTCTATTCAGGGACAATTTTCCCCAATGTTGGCTGCCTTCATATATTTTACTTTCTTTGGATGAACACATTTGTCATACCTGATGCACATACACACATTTTAACATGAGTTATCCATTGCTTCATGGAGGGAGTAGGAGTTCTTTTTCAGTGAAGAGTGTTGTAAGATATATTCTTATGTCTTTAATCTACATGCCTTTGGGGTATTTATATTCTCTGCCCCTTTTTTAAAACATAAACAAAGTTAGCTTTAAGCAGTTAATAGTTGGCAATGAACAGACCTAATTATTATTTTTAAAAGTATCATGACAATAAGTAAGGTAAAAATAACAGTATTTAGAAGTCTGAAGTTTAAAAGTAATGATGAATAAGTTCAGTTTCTCTGTTGCTTTAGAAGGGTTTGCTGCTCATTTGGAAAAATGGAGCGGAAAGGAAGGAAAAATAGTGAAGAACACCAAGCACCACTGCCTACACTGAAAGTTTTAAGAAATGAACACAGCAACTGACAGCTATCAAGCTATACTCATCTGGTAAGCTAGGTTCTGTGTCAAGTTGCACATTATTGTAGTTGAACCTTGAAATAACCAAATCCAGCACTGAGCTTTAGAAATTAAACACCCCTTGTAACAACATGGGAGGTTTCCTGAGCTGTGGGACCGAATTTGGTATGAATTGTCAATAGGTTGCAACTCTATCAGTTGATTCTGGAGAGAAGTTTTCTGGGGATTGCAAATAGTGGTCCTGTTTCCAGCTAGGATGTAATGCACTGACAGGAAGCAACACAACTCTGGGTGCTTCAGCTCCCTCTCTGCTGGGAATGAAGGGGGACAAAACACTAAAGCACACAGTACCCTTTTTTGTCTGATTCATGGGTAAATTTTATTCAGTGGAGCAAGCAGAAGACAAAAACTGTGGTGGCTGCATTAAATATTGCCTTCATTTGTATATTATACTTACTATGGCTTTCCTTAATTAGTTTTTACTAAATGTTCATTTAGAAAACTAGGAAAATGCAAGCTGGAGAGTGGCAGACACATGACTCCTAAGAAATGATAAAAAGTCTTTCATATTTTTCATCAAAACTAGCTACTATGGAAGCTGAAGAAAAGGTGTACTTTTTAAAGTCAGAAATAATTTCTATGGTGTATGTTCTCCTATTTTCTTTTTGTGCGTCTGAAGGCTCTTTGTTACTTTAGTCCATCCATCACTAAAAATGTTTGCACCAGTCCACCTAAAGAATTCATCACAGAATGAAAACGTGTCCTCTTCACTGTATAATGAACTGATAAGATGATTAAAGAGAAAACACTCAGTAACTGACATTCTAGTAAATTTTGACTTGATATTTTTAAGTAGAAATTTCTGCAATAAACTGAAGGTGACAGAGAAGATGCAATCATATCTTCTGATAGTAGTTATCCCAGATTACATCATTGATTTCTACGTTGGTATGTGCAGTGAGAGGGGAGTGTGAGCCTTTAGAAAACACAGAAACTCAATCAAGTTTTTCTTTAGTTGTGAAGCATCTATATATATATGTTGCAGGAAAGGGGTTTACTGGAGGAGCAAATTCTTTATTCCTCTCTGTATTCAATTTTTTATTAAGAAAATGTCAGAGAATCAAGTTTTGATAGGTTAAAGAGTGGCTGCAGGTGTAGCTAAGTAACATGTACGGGTACAAAGAAAGACCTTCACAGTATTTTAGCAAAGTCTGTCAGGAGGAAGATAGCAACTTGTGCAAAAGGAGACTCTTCTGAGTGTGACATTCAAATATTCGAGTAATTTACAGGATTGTTGATCATGTGAATTTAGGATATAAACCCATTTTATAACAATTTTGTTGTATGCTCAAGAGAGGGGCGAAAAAGAAACATTTTTCACTGTTTTAAATGCTTTTAGGAAACAATTTTCAGATGTTCTGACAACACAGCACAAACACAGTATCAAGGTAGTAATTTTTACTTACATGCATACACTATGTACCTGTGTATACCTGTGTTATCATTTGCAAAGAGTAAAAACCCTTAGCTATTGCTAGCTTTCACTAACCTGCCTTGAAAAAGAAGGCACCTTACTGATACCTTCATTATATTTTACCTTAACCTTTATATGCCATTAGTCTGTAAAAGGTGGGCATTTGTTGCATGAAAATGGAAATTATGATAGCATAGTATAAATTTGTGTTAAAAAAAGCAATTAAGGTTCCCTGCTCAGAAGCTGTCTGTGGATAAGAAAGGTCACTTTCTTATTGCAGCACCATATTTACTCAAAAATAAAGACAAAAAAGTGGGGTAATTAACAGGTATCATAATATAGAGAGTATACCCAGCCCAAGAAAGGGTCTGCCCACCTTCTTGATTGTCATGTAACATTTTTCTGCTTTAACGTCATATATTATGTAATCCAGGGAAACCAGACAACCCTTCCCCCCCCCCCAATATAATAGGGCTTATCTCTTTAATTGTTGCCCTATGTATTTTCTCTTGATTAAGGGTTTGCAGGATTTTTTCAAGGTAGTATTTCCCTGGATTCTTTAATGCAGTTGAGCTCACCAAATTAATACTTTAAAAAAATGGAAAAAAAGAAGGCATTTTTACGAAATTAAATAACTGAATTATTTCAACCAAAAGCAGACACAGAACAGATTATGCCCTACAATCCACTGACTATTCAAAAATATTTTAGAAAAGGCCTGTGATGACTGGCTCAGATATGGAGTTTTATTATCTACAAGCTTATCATAAGGTTGATTTCTGCTAGTTTTTCTACTCCCATGTGTAAAAATGGCTTATGGCTTCACTGTTTCTCCTTATGGAATCAGCTCTGTATTTAGGCACTATGTGCTATCTCTTAAGATGCTGCTTTGTTATCAGCTTTTATGTATATAAAGAGATGTATGTGCTTATGGTAAAACCAAGAGACATGTATGTATGGTGTGAGAATGTAAAACTGGTGATAGTGGGTCAGACAAAAGGTTCATTTAGCTTGTGACCTCTCTGAGAGTGATAGGCTAGAGATGGAGTGTGAGAACAATGTAACAGTATAATGAAACTTTCCCAGGATATTCTCCATTTTAAACCATTATGTGTTATGGGAATTTCTTAGCCTATGGACAGTGTCTTTGTACTTAATAGAAAAATTTCCTTTTGATTGGTTTGAACCTGCTGCCTAGGGTGAACCTAGGGGGCATCTGATTTCCTGTCTTGGAAGTGACAATGAATATGTAATCCTTTGTTACTCCCTTTGCCATTCATGACTTTGTATATCTCTGTTATATCTTCTAATCATCTCTTCCTGTGCTGAAGAGTTGTATTTTAATTGTTTCCTGTGTGAAAACAGCTCCATAACTTTTTAATCATCCTTGGTTCCCTGCTCTGAACCTTTTCCAGTTCACTGTGTTTTATGAGATAGTGCAGACCATTGTTTCTGAATTCCCAATAGATAAAGAAAGCATCTAAATATGATGTTTATCTCCTCCTTCTTTTTATTTCTAAAGTTTTATTCCTTTAATAAGAACGTAGCTATGTACATAAGTATGGAGCTTTCAGGTGCCTAGCCAGTGCATTTAATTTGATAACTACTTCTGGCAGTGTCAGGACGTGACAGCATGAATCTAGTAGTGCTTATACATATCCTTTAATGCCATTTGAAGTCAAAATGTAAAATTGAGGTCAAAGGGATATGAACCAGATTCATTATTGTGACTTAATGTATTTCCAAATATAGCTTTGAAATAGATGAATGGATTTTCCGAAACTATTTAGTATGTAATACTCTTATTTTATTAGTTGTTTTTGTTCTCTTAAACTTTATCACATGAAATTGAGTTCTTTTAGCTTGATAATTGTAGGTTAAAAATATTAGATTCTGTCACTTGGAAAAAAATCCTCTTTCTAGTTATTTGTGTGACCTATGTCATGAATATCAGAATCTACACAAAACTCACTTTTAGTGAGGGATCTTTTACGTTTCAGAAATTCGGGTAATAAAACCAAAACCAAAGAACATGGGTATAGATTTCTCTAAATAAGCGGATGATAGTTTATGTAATATCTTCAACCTGGGAAATGAAGGATTAAATTAATTAATAACTTTGGAGTGTTCACATGAACATTGAGCAAAATGCTTAAGTTCCTGCTTCAGTTAGTAATTTGAAGTGCTACAATTTCTAGGGAAAACATTGGCAGAGACGCATTTCTAGGTAGAAAAATGACCCGGTGATTTGCATATCTTCCTTGCAGTAGGATGCCTGGGCTATTTCCTCTCTCACGCATTCCTTAATCATTGTGTATGATGTGCAGACAGGAGAAAGAGGGAGAAGTTTCTTATTTTCTCCCACATACAACTTTGAAGTCCCAGTTTTTGTCCTTACATGGAGCAGGAAAATATTTTAAAACAGCATGTTGTGGAAGTTAGAAACAAACAAACAAACAAGAAAACCTATTTCCTACAGAACTTTTCCAAAGTGGAAAGACGACAATTACAGGAATGTTCACTAATTTCTGTATTTTCTTAGAAATAAACACAAGCTTAAAAAAACAAGATAACATGACATTCACGGTGTTTTATGAGGAATAACGCCTCAAATTTACTGGGAACCGTAATTTATTTGAAATTTTTCATAAAGTCTATTAAAAGGGAAAACACTCATTTTGAGAAAGCTGAAAATTGTGTTGGCTGATATCATTGAGAGAGGCAGGAAAGATGTTATGACCAAAGGGTCAAGACACATTACTAATTTTTCCCCATATGTTACAGGTGAGCAATAATTTACTTGGGTAAAAGTATACAGGAATGGGTTTTTTTTTCTATTTCTGCTCACATGGTTGAAAAGATGACATAAATGTGGAAACACTTTTAATCTCACAGCATTTGACTTATCAGCTCAAGCACCAATATTCAGATGCCTTTACTAATTCTATTTGTCACAGAATTAGGTTTCCACACTTACTTTAACTGAACTAAAGCATTTCATATTTAACTCATCTTTCCATAAATTGTCTGCTCAGGAGCAGAGTCATAGAAAAGTCAGCAGAATTTTTTAACACTTAAAAATCTCATCCAACCATGAAATCAAAGACTGGACTGTATCTTATGCACTTGCAATATTTAACTTCTTATTTTAACACTCCTCACTGTTATTCTATAGTTATCCTTTGAGTATCTTTCCGTTTAAAAAAACCCCAACAAATACTAATTAAAAAAAAAATTATTTTCTTCACATTTTGATCTTAATGAATATGTAAAAATTTGTACATGCTTGTATATTCATAGCTATATCACATTTTAAATATTACTTTCTATTTTACTATTCATTTTTGTATGCCAAGATAGTTCAAGAGAGTTTGCTGTGGTTTTCTACTGGTTTGTACTTCTTTGCCAATGGATTATATTTTTATATCATTCTTATGTCAGCAGGAGAATTCTTCTTTTTTTTTTTTTTTAAATCTTGCAATGTCATAGAGCCAATAGAATACCTTCTGTGCCATGTCTCAAGTTTGTAACTGATACAGAGAAATTCATAGTTCAGCTTATAAATATATCAAACATCACAATAGTCCCAGCATTTTGTAAACAACCTCCAGATTGAAACATATCTCCACTATATTAACTATGGAATAATGTGAAATGACAAATCTTTTGAGACTGTGGAAGATTCAGAAGACAGAAACATAGACCTAAATTTGCAGGTATTGTAAAATATATAGGTGGCTTTACTGTATTAGAATCATAGAATCATAGAATATCTCAAGTTGGAAGGGACCCATACGGATCCTTGAGTCCCATTCCCTGCTCCTCGCAGGACTACCTAAAACTAGACCATATGACTAGGAGCGTCATCCAGACACTCCTTGAATTCTGACAGGCTTGGTTGGTGCTGTGACCACTTTCCTAGGGAGGCTGTTCCAGTGACCGACCACCCTCTCAGTGAAGACACTTTTCCTAATGTGCAATCGCAACTTTCCCTGACACAGCTTCATTCCATTTCCTCGTGTCCTATCACTGGTCACCGGAGAGAGATCAGCACCTGCCCTTTTGCTGCCCCCCTTGAGGAACTTGTAGACTGTGGTGAGGTCACGCTTCAGCCTTCTCTTCTCCAAGCTGAACAAACCAAGTGACCTCAGCCATGTCTCCTAAGTCTTGCCCTTAAGATCTTTTACCATCTTCATTGCCCTCCTCTGGACACATTGTAATAGTTTGATGTCCTTCTTATATTGAGGCGCCCAAAACTGCACACAGTACCTGAGGTGGGGCTGCACCAGTGCAGTGTAGAGTGGGATAATCACCTCCCTCAAACAGCTAGCTATGCTGTGCTTGATGCACCCCAGGACACGGTTGTCCCTTTTGGCTGCCAGGGCACACTGTTGACTTATATCCAACTTACCATCAACCCAGATCCCCAGATGTCTTTCCACAGGGCTGCTGTCCAGCCTCTCGTCCCTCAATATGTATGCATAATCAGGCTTACCAGTCCCAGGTGCAGAATCCAGCACTCGATCTTGTTAAATTTCATACAGATGGTGGTTGCCCAGCTCTCTAGTCTATCTAGATCTCCCTGTAAGGCTTCTCTACCCTGGAGGGAGTTCACACCTCTTCCTAATTTAGTATCATAGGCAAACTTACTTTATGTGCATTTGATTCCTGTGTCCAGGTAATTTATAAAAACATTAAAGAGCACTGACCTTAAAATTGAGCCCTGGGGAACCCCACTGGTGACTGGCTGCCAGCCTGATGTAACCCCATTTACTATAACTCTTTGAGCCTGACCTATCAGCCAGTTGTTCACTCAATGTATTATGGACTTGTCTAGCTGTATGTTGTTGCCAGTAATTTTATTGGAGTCCTTATGACAGCAGAAATGGCTAATGTTTTTCAGTGTAAACATTTACATTAGTTCTAGAGTATTCCCTCCACAATGACTTCCAAGTTTCAAAAGGAATGTAGTGGGGTTTGCAAAGAAACTCTCCTTTTTTTATTAGAAAAATTGTCATTTTTACTCTTTTTAGAATCTGTAAATTTTGTATGCAAAGTCCAAAATTAGCTGCTTTAGTTAATTTTTAGAACGGATGGTTTTTAAATATTCTTGGAAATTTTTTTAGATTTTAGAAGTTGCACATAGTTCTAAAGAAAACCTTATTTTGTCCTCTTACCTTTACATTTTTAAACTAGCTTATGTTTTCTACAGTTCTTAAATATATTAATGTACTGTATTATATCTGCTTTATCTGTTGACCATGCCATAAGTTAATGGTATTTAACTATTAATAAACTATCACCTTATGGCTGTAAAATAGATCCCTTAAATTTAACTTTTTACAGGACAGCACTTTTAAACAGAAATACCCCTGAATTTTTTAGGGTATGTTTTGTGTTATTTAGTTTCATTTGAGTCTCCACCATGAAATTAGGAACACATTAGTACCTTCTCATTCAGGTTGCTTCCTTCAAGCAAGAAAAAAGTCGCAGGAAAAAATTTCCCATTTTGAAGGAAAACTTTTTCACTCTATTATTACTCATTTTGTGAATAAGCAGAAGGCTTGTATTTCCTGAAACGTCCAGCATGTTTCTGAAGGTGGTACTGAGAAAAGGATCAGAAAAAAGCAAATACTTTCACAAATTATTTGCTTGTATCATTGTAGACATAATTGCTAATCCATAATAAAGTTGAAAGCATTAAAATGGCAATGATTATTTGACAACTATTATCACAGATATCAGTTATCCACTGTAAGTGAAACTGGATATTTTATATACTGCTGTGTGAAAATTGTTGGCAAAAGACCTTTTAATGGCAAACCACTGGTTTTTTGGATTAATATTTCTCCCTGTCTATTAATATTTCTCCCTTTCTGACCACTGTCAGCTGCTCTTCTCTCCTATTTTATTTTGCTCCATACATGATATAGAGGAAAACAGAATTAAAATTATTTGTTTCTCATTTCATGTTCTCCTATCCCTACATGGATATTGTCTGTGAGAAAAAGCTCTTCTCATCACAATATAATGACTGCTGTGGTGACCAGAGGAATAAAACATAACATTGTTTTAACATTCTTATCATCTCTAAGTTAACTTAACTTGATGAGGTCCTGACAGATCTGCTGACTTTTCTCAATGACATTTACAAGGATGATTCAATTACATCTATTGTGTAACTGTTTCCTCTGGAGATTGATTGCATTTTTCCAAAAGTATGCAAGCAGTTATTCAAGAAAAAATTAAATTCATTTCAATATTGGAGAATGTAGTCCATTTTTTAAACCCAATGACATTCAGAGGGACCTCAACACACTGGATAAATGCATTAACATGAAGTCCAATGAAGGGAAATGTCAAGTCCTGCACTGGGGATGAATAACCCCAGACACCAATACACACTGGAGCCTGACTGACTGGAAAGCTGCTGGAAAGCAGCTTTGTCTAGAAGGACCTTAAGGTACAGGTAGACAACAAGCTGACCATGATCCAGTGATGTGACCTTGTGGCAAAGAAGACCAACAGCATCCTGGACTGTGTTAGAAAGATGGTCACGCGCAGGTCAAGGGAGGTGATCTTTCCTCTCTGTTCAGAACTGGTGAAACCACATCTGGAGTGCTTGTCCATCTTTGGTCTCTTCAGTACAAGAAAAACATCGAGCTACTGGAGCAGTTTAAGGGAGTGGACCATCTTTCATATGCGTGAGTCTAAGAGACCTAGAATCATTTAGCCTGGAGAGGAGAAGGCTCAGGCAGATCTTACCAGAGTGAATAAAAACCTGTTGGGATTAAGCAAAGAAGACAGAGCCAGACTTCTCAGTGTTATCCAGTGTCAAGAAAATAGGCAATGCACACAAAATGAAAGACAGGACGTTCTATTTAAACATAAGAAAAAACATTTTACTTTCAGAATGGCCAAGTACTGAAACAGGTTGAGTAGAGGCGTGGTGGAATCTCCATCCTTGAAGATACTCAAAACCCAGCTGAACACAACCCTGAGCACCCTGCCCTAGCTGACTGTCCTTTGAACTGGCGTAGTGGGGGCAGAAATCTCCAGAGGTGCTTTCCCACCTCAGCTGTTCTGTGATTGAATTACATCAAGAAGGAGCTCTACCTTTAGCTATGTACTTTTGCTCTAAGGACAGAGTGTATGAAACGTAAACTGGAACCACAGAGGCTCATTAATATAATTCAGCTCAGTTCATCACCTGTTCTAGCCAGAGAGAAGCAGAGAAACATCAGTGTGGGTGGGACCTTGTGAGATTAGCAAGTCTGAACCACAAACAAAAAACTTCATATGGATTTTACAAATTGTGAGCTCTGGCAAATTTGTCAGTGGGGAGCTGTTAGTCCTCAATAAGGGAAGAAAAAGGACAGCTGTCAATGAAATGTTCCACAGGGGAAAAACTAGAAGAGGGAAAGCAGTATCATATTGAAAAGACAAGGAAAAGGAAAGTTGAATCCAAAAAGAACCATCAAGGGACTGGCATCATCAAACTAATGGACCAGAAAGATGACTACAGTAGCTATAAGTAGCTTTATTAAAGCCCAAATCACTTCTAATAACCTTTTAAATCTTTTGCAGCAACTCTATCTATAATTTTACCTTTCTCCTTCCATATCTTTTGCATTTGTTTCTTCTGTTTTCTTTCTATTTATTCTTTTTTCTAACCAGGACTAATTACATTATTGAATTCCTGCCTACACAGATGTTACTTCTGTTCTCTAATTTTGTCTTGCAGAATTTGAATGGAAATATGAAAAATTGTCTGAATTATTTCTGAAGTCTGCAGTTTTACTGAATTTTTAACCTTCTTAAGTTTTGATCTTCACTATTTTTATTTTTTTAATTTAGATTCTAGATGTTCTTTTAGATTTAAAAGTTATTTTTAGATGCAGTACAAATGTGTTTCCATATCACAGAATCACTGAATCACAGAATCACCAAGGCTGGAAAAGACCTGTAAGATCAAGTCCAACCATCAACCCAACACCACCATACCAACTAAACCATGTCCCACAATGCCTCGTCCACATGTTCCTTGAACACCTCCAGCAATGGTGAGTCCACCACTTCCCTGGGCAGCTTATTCCAGTGTCCCACCACTCTCTCAGTAAAGACATTTTTCTTAATATCCAGTCTAAACCTCCCCTGGCACAACTTGAGGCCATTTCCTCTTGTCCTATCACTTGTCACTTGGGAGAAGAGACCAACACCCACCTCTCTGCAACCTCCTTTCAGGTAATTGTAGAGAGCGAGAAGGTCTCACCACAGCCTCCTCTTCTCTGGACTGAACAACCCCAGTTCCCTCAGCCACTCCTCATAAGATTTGTGCTCCAGACCCCTCACCAGCTTCATGACCCTTCTCTGGACACGGTCCAGCACCTCAATGTCTTTCTTGTAGTGAGGGGCCCAAAACTGAACACAGGATTCGAGGTGCGGCCTCACCAGTGCCGAGTACAGGGGCACGATCACCTCCCTACTCCTGCTGGCCACACTATTTCTAATACAGGCCAGGATGCTGTTGGCCTTTGTGGCCACCTGGGCACACTGCTGGCTCATATTCAGCTGGCTGTTGACCAACACCCTGAGGTCCTTTTCAGCTTCACAGCTTCACTTGATTGTAAATCACTGGAAGCATTTAAAAGTGCCTCCTCCCTGAATAAATAAGGAATTATTAACAAAAGCCTTAGGAAACAAACAGTGATTATTCCCATAAAAGGGAAACAAGTTTTGGAGTAGAATTAAAAAAATCCATTGTGTTTAGAGTTATAAATGATCATGAGTAGAAGAATCTGGATGTACCTCTGTAGAGCTTCCTTATTTTTGAGCTGTGCACTTCATTTGAAATTATTATGAAAAACAAGATAACGCCTATGTACCGTATATGTTTATAGACTGTAAGTAAATGAACACTCAATCCTAAATTTAGTTTTACTAAGCCATGCTTCTGGATGATAGAACAGCATTCTGAATTTTTCTGAAATATTTCCAATTTTTCAACATCATTTTTTGAAATCACAGAAGCAGAACAGGGTATGGTGGTCTAGTATTGGTCTTCCTGAATACTAACGGAAGAGAAATTATTTCTCTTCATGATTTCTGAGCAATATTCCCTTGATGACTTTTACTTAGAGAATAATTGTGAAAGCTCTTGTAGAACAGATGATTATGACTTCTCTGTGTCAGTGTTGGAAAATATAATCTTTAAGTTTGCAAGGTTAAAATTTGAACTTAAGCTATAAAAATTCTTCTAATGCTTATAACCCTGCAATTGGCTGTATTAAAAAGTTCATTCAAAAAAGCTCGCATTACTGAGCAGACAAGAAGATGTCATTCTGAGTGATTCCTATAACAATTTATTCATCTGTCCTTTTTTTCACAAATTTTGACGACATATTTATTACTGGTGAGTATGGAATTGCCGGCGTTAAATCCCTGAGATACCAAAGTCTCTTAGAAAGGTTCAGTTAACAATTTAGTTTGTAATTTAAAAATACTCAGTGTGAAATACGTAATATTGATTCATTTTTTATAATATGTATAAATGTGTCTATGTACAATGCCTTATTAGAAATCTGTTATTCCAACATATTTTTATCAACCAAATTTGATAATTTTTTTTAAGTCAAAATCAGAAAACTATTCTTATGGCCTATTTTTTAGGGCATTCTTTTACTTTTGATTAATTTCTTTGCCATTGTTTAGTCTTTCCTGATTTAATCCCATATCAGCTTTTTTTATGGACAACACTGATATCAAAGTAACCAGTCCATCCACATCTGAATCTGCCTGTCTATTCTTTCTGTTACATGTTTAGTTCTCCTCACTAGTCAAGTTACTTATTAGTACTGCACACCTTCCTATTTGTTGATAAAAATTCCTTGAAAGTAAAGACTGTTACCAGTTAAGGTGGTTTCTTTCAGAGGTTTCAAATATGAAAGCAAGGATGCTTATAATCAGACCACTGCACTTTTTACACTTTGATCAGATGACCTGAAAAGTAGTGCTTGTACCTTTACATTTTTTTATATAGAAAAAGCTGTCATCAGAAAATGTGAAATTTATCAATGATCTTCTGTCTTTGATCTTTCCATCTCTTCTGGATAGGGAGGCATAAGTATGATCCCACTGTCTCCTCACCTGTCATGAAAATTTCCTGTCAGTTTATGTTCTTAGGAAAATGAACAGACAAAACTGTTAATGTATTCTGTACATTTGATCACATATTTCAGCCTTTTGCCTAGTCTTAATTTTGGCCATATGACGATTTTTTATCTCTTTTGGACTTCATTACTTTTAGTGTAAAATAAGAATTGGATGCCCACTGAGTCAAAACAGAAAACACTGGATCTTAATAATACATTATACTGCATCTATGACTTTAACTATTTATCTGTGCTTTAACTAACATCATCCTCATCCTGCTATGTGTTATGAACTAAATTTTCATACCTCATTCATTTGACAAAGAAGACGATAGCATATCACAAGATTATATTTTAATATGAATAGGTAATTTAATAAATGAGGTGTTTTGTGCCTGCATGTACTTCACATTTTCATGCTAAACTGGCAATTCCACTAAAACCAGGTGGAATTCCTTGGAAGAAAAGTAATATTACAGATATATGTTCTTGCCTATTTGTTTTGAATAAAAGATGACTGTCTTGCTCTGTTGCCTATGCAAGGCCTATATTAAGTACAGTGTGGGACTCGAGGCTCTCTTAATTTGACAACTCGAAGTGTGCAGTTTGAAAAGTTCTCCAAATCTGAACTTTCACCGCTCACTTAAAGTAAAGGAAATGTTTTATCAAATTGTTTCCATCAGATTGTCTAGAGAGAAACAAGATGTAATGGTTGGTTATTGACTATATTTGTCCATGGCACTATAGAGCGTCTATAAATGTAGAGATCCTTTATTGGCCATTGCTTTGCCAGTCTTTATTATTTTCATCATATATCGAAAATTATTTTTATTAGTACTGATAAGAAATTTTAAAACTGTCTAATAATATATGTGTTCATACTTTAGGAACATGTGTTGTTGTTATAGTATAATACAATGTATCAAATGTTAACTATAATTTTCTCAGGAAGATTAAATTATTAAACCATTGTCTTATTAGAATAAATATTTGTGTCTTAAGACACTGAAGTGTAAACCCTACACTTTTTTCAGTAATACTACAGTTGAGTAATATGTAAAAGCAGCGTACATGTTGATTTTGTCTATTAAGATGTGAAATAAGAAGTGAAATAGCAAGCTCTTCTCTTTGATGTTCCATGAGTTTATGACTGAAATGTACCTGTTTATGCTTAATCATATAACTAGCAAAATTATCAAACAGTATCAGCCACTGGATAGTTGAAGGAGACTGATGCTTGTGTCTGTTGTGAAGGAAAAGTAATAACAAAGGAATACAACAACTTCGTATTTAGCTGAGCTGTATTCAGATGTTACTGCAAAAAGAAAGAAAAAAGTGTCCCTGTTTACCCACGTATGGAGACCATACGACTAAGAGAAATAGCAGGTTGCAGGGCGTTGGGTTAAGTATGATAAGTGTTGCCAGATGTCACATTTGTGTTATTGAACAAACTTCTACCTTGGCACATGGATTGCAGTCTGTTCTCTCTTAAACCTTAGTGATCATTACAGAATTCTTATTTTTTGGTGACAGAACCCTCTTTAGACAAATACGGGTACCCAAATATGAGCACTGTTATGTTAGCTTAGGACCTGAGCTTGCACTGAAGAATGGACTCCCAGACCATCCATGTTATCCATGTAAGCTCAGATGTTTAGTAGGCGTAGCAAAGACTAGTCTTAACTCCAGTTATTTATTATGGCCTTGTTCCTTATTATCCATAATAAGGATGAGGAAAAATTAACTTAGTCAGGCATAGCTAGCAAAAACAGTGTAGAAATAGGTAATGTGTTATCTTTAATTTTATCTACATCTCTTTAGTTTTGTCTTAATTCCAACCCCTCACTTTCTAGATCTCCTCTCTTTACTTTTTTAAACTGTTTTTATCCTGATGCTGAAAGTCATTTTACTTTCCCAGTATAGTCAAGGAAAGGATGCACAATATCTATTCAGTGCAAAATGTTCTGTAAAATGTGTTTTAAATTAACACAGTATTTCATGTCTCTAGTCAACTGAGAGTACTAGATTTTTGGAGAAGGATGTCTTACTGGTAGTAGAGCTGTGTCTAAGGAATTTTAATTTTATTTAGGTTAGAAAATAATGAATAAGAGACCTTATTACAAAGTGTTCTGCCAGGTATAGTATTATAGCAACATCCCACAGCTATTTACAGTTTTCAGTTTGAAAATAATTATATTTTAGTTGTTGTCTGAGGTCAAATCTTGTTCATAGTGACCTCAGTAGGACTTTTGCTACTGACTTCTGAGTGGTGAGGTTTTAACAATACATACAGTTATTTCAAGGTATAATTTTTCTTTTCTTTTTTAGGAACCAGATATTTTGATTGGAATGGTCTTTTTTCAGCTTTCTGGTATGTGATATTTTTTCATGTGTATTTGCTTTACACCTACACATGCCTGAAAAAAGATATAACAGACACCACACTTTATAGGACATTTTTAGTGTGGTTGGATATAATACTCCAGATGTTACACAGTTTAAAGTGGCTGAAAAAAGTCATTAAGACAGATGAATTAACAAAAACTAAAGGTAAAATGGAAAACACCAAACTTAATTTTTTCTCTGTTTTGTTTTTGTTCAGATTGTACATAGGCCTTTCAGAATGGCTTGGTATATGCCAGAGAGAAAAATAAAACTTGGGGTATAAATCTAAATCTTTCAAACACAATTTGCAAAGTGAAAAGGCAAAGGAAAGGTAAATAGGAAACAAAACACAGTAAATCAGAATCAAACAGAATGTTTTTGGGATTTATGAAAGTCCAAAATGATGAATTTGTGAGCTCTCAGAAACATTCAGTACTTCAAGCCAAACTTAAGCCATTCATTCAAGGAAATACTTTTTTAATTTGAAAACCAATTCTGCCTAGAAGGCTCGTTGGATTCCTTGGATTTGCACCTATACATTTCTCCCTCCTCCCTCAATAACCTAGGTCATTGAATCAAATCAGTTAATTCTTTTTCATATCCATACTTCTGTAATGCCTTGGTGAAGAAAAAAACATTAAGGTACTAGGCATCTGGAATTGGATAACTAAGTAGCCAGTATATGCATTTCTGAGCATTTGAAGAATATTGCACAGCTTGCATTCCTTTTTTATTTTTTTAATTCCAGTGAAGCTATTTTCTCCAATCTTCTCCAATTTGTTTCTTCATTTCACTTTTACTATGTACCATCTTCTACTTTCATCAGTCCTGGTTTATTTTCTTCAAACCTTCCACTTTTTTTTTTCATTTGTTCTCTTATGTTGAAATTGCTTTGAAACATGAAGATTTTGATTTTTTTCTTAAAATCTCATTTTTATTTGGCTTGATTTCTCTGTATTTCTCAAAGCTCCATATTTATCTTGTTTATTTCAGATAAACTCTCTGTACAGTTGCTTTCCCACCTGGACATGATTTTTGACAGTAGATATTAAACTATAACACATTTGCTATTAAACTATAATGCATTTGATTTTAAATGAAAAGTTGTCTAGCTGCATGCCTGTTTGCCAAGCCTTGATTTTGATAAACAATTAGAATGAAGGTTCTGTTACTGAACACTGATGCAAACAGTACAAGTTAGTTGTGTTATTCCAACTTTAATAATTGCCATTTATTTACTGTGTCAGAAGGATGGGTTAGGTTTGAGGTATAAATAGTTGCTAAGTCAAGTTTTATACCATTGTGTTTTGTCTAGCATGAATTGAACCAAGTCATCTGTTGCTTGTAATGAGTTTTTTTGAGTAAAATAGTGAGTTTCATAAAAATCTATTATTTTTTACAGAATATGTCAAACATTAATTTAATTTAATAACAAGCTGAATTTAGGACACCAGTTGGACTAATGGAAGAGGAGGAAGAACTCACAGAAAAATGAGGTAGAGTATCTTTAACAAAATTATTTAATCCTTCCTCTGTACTTTTTCATTTCTTTTGTTTCTATCCTTCGGCAAGGAGTAAGAAAAAGGGGATGGGAAAACATTTTACACAATAAATTACAAGTTTGTTTCTTGAGTTAATGAAAAAGTGTTAAAACCCATAATTAACAAGCGAAGGCTCAGCAGCATCATATTTTAGTGCTGTGTTCTAAAGTGCTGAGGCATTGCTGACCAGATTGGCTTGGGTTGTAGCTAGAACTTTCCTGGATCAAGTGGAAATTTTAGTTTTAATTCATCTGTTGTTGGTATTCACTTCTTGCTTCCCATCATGATAATGCTGGTCTCCAGGGGGAACTTGAGAAGGTGATGCTAAGTTCACAGAGAAGGTTGTCAAGATGCGTAGTGAAGAAATGTCAGTGAGGCTTAAGTAGTAAATTAATCGTTTAATCCAACAACTCCTGTCCTCATTAGAGAGAAAACTAGCTTTGCTTTTTACATCTTGAGGTTAAAAAGATAAATTGTTCCATGGTTGCTGAAACTTTCTGAAGGAGACTTGCTAATAAGTTTGGGTTTTTTTGATTGAGCTTATGTGTTGTGCATATCAAACTGAAAAGCTAAGTTCTGTATTGAAATTTTTGTGCATGAAAAGCCACTAATCTTATACTCTCTTTTTATCATTCACCTTTAGCCTTTGAAACATTGTGTCTTCCACCTCAGGCAATCTAGCTCACCTCTTTACTGGAAAACCACACCTAGTGAAAAAAGATGTGGTACAAAAAGGGAACCCAGAGTGCAGGCATCACAAAAACTGATGAAGCTCAACAGAAATGTGGGGAGAAAAGAGGAGATGTAAAGTAAACTGATCATGCAAGAATGAAATAATGAGGAAAAAAGTGGGGGAGAGAGAGAGGAGTGACTTTAGTAAAAGAGAAATGAAGGAATATTTGGAAAGGGAAGGAAATGAAGGCGTCTCTCTATTGAGGAAGTGACAAAGCGGTAACCAAGAAGATTATTCTATATTCCTTAAATTTCATGCGAAATATAAATATAATGTTATCTGTAATGTTGTATTAGGGTTAAACAATGAAAAAAATTATAAAACCAACAATATAACTGTAAGTATTGCTTTAAATCAAATGGATTAAGAATACTGAGTTAGAGATAAATGCACAGCAAGATTTATTACATTGTGTAGAATACTGACAAATGAGGCTATTCTAGTTCTGGTACATAAGCACAAACCTTTTACAAACATCTGTCTAAATAAATGCAAAATTGCTACATTTTATAAACTTAGCTTGTTTCTGATATATTGCATTGTAAAGTTGTACTCTGCTCAAAACCTTTGTACCTAAATTGTGTCTTTTGTTTTTTAATTCAAATCTGATTCTTAACTCTTCACTTCCATAAGTGCTTTGGTTACAGCCAATTGCAGATACAGGGCCCACGCGATTAAAAGCTAGATATGTACCTCAGTCCCGCTTTGGATCTCATTACAGGTTAGAACAGCACAGGACCAGTCTGACCATGGTTTGCTGTCTAAATTTTCTGTTACTATGCCATTCTAATTTCCAGTTTGTGATTGTCAGGGTTTTTCTCAGCACAAGTAGATTTGGAGGGTTTTTTGTTTTTTTTTCACAGTAATCTTCCTGTAATGTTTTTACAGGACAGTTTATTGAATAATTTTTTTGCAGTAGGAACTGGACTTATGAGGTCTAAGTTTTAGATCTGAATTTGAAACCTCAATTCCGTTGCATTTTAGATCTCAGTTCCATCGTCTTCACTTGTATCTGAATTAATCTGCAATTCCTTCCTTTACATTATACAGTGAAAAAAGTCCCTATGTAAAGTTTGGTTTAAGTGACTAGCCCTGCATTTTGTAAAAATTACCTGGAGAGGAACAGATGCCTTTCAAATCTTGTGCATGTTAACAAGGATGTCAACCTTTCCCTTCCTGTTGCCCCCACAATGGGAGGTGACTGTTTGCCTGGACGCAGCAAAGAATATCATTGAAGATGAGCCTGAACTCCAGACAACTAGATTATCAAAAATACTGAGTGGTGCTTTTCAGAGAAAGACTGACAGAGGTAAATGTACTCTTTCAATCTCTTGGATTTTTGTCCCGGACATTAATCTAGAGACTTCCATGCTTATATTTCTTTTACTATGTAAGACACTATAGCAGGACGGGTTTGAAAATAGGAAAGTTTTCACTTTTTTAAATAAATCTTTTAACCAAATTTGTACTTGTAGCTAGTTTTTTGGATATTAGCTTTTGATTCACATTTCTCTTGCTGGTTATTATTGTTTTGTTGTTGGGGCTGTTTTTTTCTTTTTAGACAGTAAAGATTTTACCAGGGATTAAATGCAAACTTAAAATCAACTTTTCAATATAAATATTAACTTCTACTTAAACTGTTGAATTTTTTTTCTTCTTGTTCTATTTTGACCCCTCAAATTAACTTATGACACCTCAGTTTTCTGTTAACTATAATAACCATTTATTACAGCAGAGAAATCTCTTCAACACAAAAGATGGTATTGCATTTTTGTTGATACGCATAGTGTTGCATACTTGCTGGAGAAAATAACACAAATCAGCTTGTTGGGTTTTTTCCTCTTAGTGTTCTTCACCTTCACCAATATTTAAGACCTAATAAGGCAAACAGGATATTAGATAACAAGTTAACCAGTTTGAATGAGGACTGGTGTCAGTTAATAGAGCATGATAATGTACCTTCAGAATATATGAGGGAAAATTATGTGGAAAAAATACTCATTTTATTTTCTCAGTATCTGAGAGCAGTTCAGCCCAGTGGGCTTTTTTTTTCTTCCTTCTTGATTTCAGACTATACTATCACAAGGAACATATCTAGCAAAATGTGCAGTTGTGGGTATGGCTTCCATTAAGACATCATCAACAGCAAGATAAAAAATAGAAGGATATTAATATAGAAGAGTTTAATGCATAATTGTCAAAATACTTTCTTATAAAACACTAGATGAATCAGAAATAATTATTTAGCTTAAGTTGCAATAGAACAGGGACAATAATTGCTTGACTTCTATAGATGTATTTTTTGCAGATCTGATCAAAATATTTAATAAGCTTTGGTGCTGGTAATATTTATAAGCGGTGTCTGAGTGTGGTGGTTTGGAGAACTGAGTCCTTTTTCAAGACTTTTAGTATAATTTTTCTGTCCTGAAAATTTCTGAGTATCTATGCTTAAAATATTTAACATATAATTTCAGATATGACTTTACTTAAAATTTTAATGATAGAAGACAAAAAAGGCAGCTTATACAAAAAAAGCTGTGAGATAAAAATTTTCCTCATATGAAGTTCTACTTATGAGAATTTAATTAGGATCATACTTATGGTGAATAAAATTTGAACAATTTCATAAGGTTTTCTTTGAAGCTCATTAAAATATACTTTTTAATATATTTTAACAGATAGTATGCATCTTCAATACTTTGCACCAATGTAAGGAAAAGCTAATACATACTTAAAATTTTATATAAATACTAAAACTTACAAAACTACATTTCAATACCTTTTTAGTTTTCATCATACACTCTGTTGCTTAGCTATAATTTCAAATTTATAAAGTAAAATAAATGCTTCACTATATTTTTATTTCTATATCATCTTTTTTTTAAAAAAAATAAGTAGTAAATTAGTCATTGGCAAAATAAAATGAACAAAGAAACTTATAATTCATCTATAAGAGTCATCAGAAATAAGATCATATCTGTTAGTCAGAATTTTTTCTTTTACTTTTTAAAGTTTCCTGAAAAACCTTTAAAGTTAAGAACATTCATCTGTTTAAAGGTTTCTAAGGAAATCGGGACTAGTCTTTTGCTCTGAGCTTTCCAGAATAAATTGAATGGTTGTTCAATATTCGTTGATGTTGCAGGGCCAAATAGTGAACATAACTCAGGCCACAGATTTTGGCAAAAGACTGCTCTTTTTTTTCCCAGTAATAAAGTACATTCATCATCATTACATTTTGCAAGAGTGATTTTTTATTACCTCAGTGCTTTCAACCAAAATCTGTTGTTGGGAGGGTTCTTTTTTCTTTTTAGTTTATTATATGGAGTTCAAAATTTGCAGTTTTGTAACAGACATTTTTTCCTTAAAAAGCAAAAATCCTGTTAAAATGCATCCATTGGTTTTGTTTTGCTGTGTATTTCAAGTGTATGTGGTGAATTCACTTACATTTTCTTAATGTATACATAAACCTAATTATTCAATGCTAAATCAATGACTATGTGAGTAAGAGAAAAACTACACCGAATGTATGACAAATAAGGTATGTTTTTAATGCTTGCTAAAGATGCAGTATAATCCTGAAAAATGATTGTTGATTGATCAACAGTTTTCTGTGGGAAACACACTTCTATTAAAAATTTTTTTCTAGAGGAGACCCTGGACTAAAGTTCTTGTAATGCATTGAAACCTCTGATTTTAAGAAGAATCTGCACTTGTTAATCAAAGCAAAAAAAAAATTTAAGTATATTAATGGCTGATAGTCCTTCCAATTCCTGACTTCAACAGAAAATAAAAATAGATACTTTTTTTTCATATATTCAAACTTAGATTATTGTTTAAAAGTTAAACAAACTTCAAACTGTTGTCTCCTTCAACAAGTGTATGGCTGAGGTACACATTTCATTGGGAAAACAAAGAAATCCTTTAATCTGCAGATGAATTAAACTAATCATATTCTAACAGTACTCAGCAATTGGTCTTGCAGGAAATTCAGCTGTGAGACTGGATTTTCATGTATTCTAAACATTGTTCTAACTCTGTGTGTTTATTTACCGTAGCATTTAAGCTGATGCAGATTTTTAGCAATTCTGAATGATTAATTTTATCAATCCCTTCAATATTACAATATTTGCATCTTCACATTTTAAAACTTTGCCACATTTCCTTTGCTTAGACTACTATGGAGTTTATCTCAATTTCTTTATGCTTTCTCATGCTTTTATTTTGATTTATTTTGACTACCCATCCTCACAAATTATCATCACACTTTGGTATCCTTCAGTCATGTTCTACCCATAGTTTACATTACATATGTATTTGCTGCTTGACACAGGCATTAATAGACATTTTAGAGAATTGTATCTAAATACTGAAGACACAAAAGAATGTGAACTTTCTTTGAAAGAAAAGAATATACTCTTTCATGAAGAAGTTCTGTTGATGTTTTGAAAGGAAAAATAAATGAAGATCCTAGAACATATAAATAAAAAGTTAAGACATAGAAAGTGAAAACTATTAGTTTAAGTTCCTTTATGAGACAACACACTCCCTCGGAGTAATCTTTGTTTCCATTTTGTAACTGTAACTGAGTTGTTTAGGGTTCTCTTCTGAGTTTCTAGAAACAAGAATTTTGCTATGGGAAGCAAAGTTAACAGAAGTTACTGATATCTTCAGAGATATGCAGGAATGGACTGAGTATTGTACACTAGATATGCCCAAACCATAAATATTTTCTTGTCCTTGGCCTTTTGTTTTTCTACAATTCCTTCTTTCATCATCTCTCTTCTTTTCCTAGTTTCTAGTTGCACACTATTTGTTCTTGTTTTCCACTTTCATCTTTTTTTCTGTCTATATATCATTTCCATTACATGTATTTTTTTACCTTTTAATGTCCCCAGCTCTCTTTCTCTGACTATAGTCTTTCGGAAGTATTGGCAACCTCATTAATTGCACTGATTTGGAAATGTACAGAGCCTGTGTCTTGGGGAAGAGGAAAGAAAAAAATCCTGAGATATATGCTTTTTACTATTTTTAAAGAATTTTTTTATATGTTTATGTGTAATGAGACAGCAGTCAATAAGTTCTGTTTTCTTGGTTTCTTAATCATTTAAGTTTATTCAAGTACTATTTAGATATCTTCTCTATCTGGAGAATAACACCTGAGTTTTGTTCCTGAAGAGCTAGGTGTGTGCTTTTCTCTTGAGAAAGTGGCACAAATATGGATTACAAAAATGCTAATTACTTCAGTATAATTGGAACTACTGATTGTAACTAGGCATTTTCAAAGGCCTTGTTTCCTCAGAAGAAAATAAAAGACCATTCTGACAGTGATTGTTTTAAAATGATACAGGCTGCTTGTGTGACTGATATGCCTTTAGTATTGAAATTACCTGAGATTATGCTGTATCTCACAACACTTTCATACCAAATGCAAACTTTCATAACTGATGATGAGAAGTGATCTAAAATTATTCAACTACTTTAAAAATACATTTAAAGAAATCTTTTTGAAAACCTTTTTTTAAAAAAAACCCACAGGAAAATGTGTTTAAAAGCTGATCATTCATACAGGACAACATTTATGGAGGCTGATCTTACTCTTTTTGGAAGTTGTTGGTGTAATTTACTTTTCTGTTGTTTTAATAGAAGTAGATGGAGAGATGTTATGGATCCTAATGGACAGGCATGTAGAACAGGAGGGGGACTGGAATGGTAATTGATACACATTATTGATAAAATACCAAATATTGTACAGAACATAGGTAAGCTCACATACTACATAGCTGCTTCACCAAGATCCATAGCTGAGGCTCCAAGCTGAACATAAGCTTTGTACCAAGGGCGAATGAGTTTCAATTTCTAGCATTGTGTGGTGGGCTGACCTTGGCCAGCTGCCAGACTCCTCACTCAGTAACTCTCTCACTCCCCCAGCTCCTGACATGACAGGGAGACAAAATAAGATGGAAATATTTGTGAGTCAGTTACCATCACAGGTGAAACAGACTTGACTAGGGGAAGATTAATTTAATTTATTGACAGTTAAAAATAGAGTTGGATGGTGAGAAACAAAGTCAACAACTGAAACACCTTCACACCCACACACACACCCACACACATGATCCTTCTTGGCAGGTTCAGCTTCATTCCTTCATTCCTGACTCCTCTACCTCCTCCCCTCAAGTGTTACAGGGAATGGGGAACTGGGGGCTGTGGTCAGTCCATAACAGCTCCTCTCTGCCACTCCTTCCTCCTCACACTTTCCCCTGCTCCAGTGTGGGTCCCTCTCACTGATTGCAGTCCTTCATGAACTACTCTAGCGTGGGTCCTTTCCACAGGCTGCAGGGACTACGTGTTTCACTATGGTCCTCTCCATGGGCTACAGGGGCACAACCTGCTTCACTGTGGTCTTCTCCACAGGCTGCAGGGAAATCTCTGCTCTGGCACCTGGAGCACCTTCTCCCCCTCTTTCTTCACTGACTTTGGTGTCTGCAGGGTTTTTTCTCACACCTTTTACTTCTCACTCCTCTCTCTGCTGCACAATATTTTTTACCCTTTATTAAATACACTTTCCCAGAGGCACCCTACCCATTGAGTAGTCATTGAGTTTTTAATTCTATTGGAGTTTGAGAACTCAGTGTCTTACTCAACCAAGTCCTGACTTGCGGTCAACAGCTTTCAAAAGGAGGCCTTCCCAGGCTTCCTTCCTTTAAAGGAAACCATTCCACTGGGGCAGGAAATGCGTGTGTTCCAAAAGTTCCCATGGTGTGAGCAATCTAAAGCAAAGGCTTTGGGGATTTATTTCTGAGATCATCTATTCTGTAATTTCAGACAGTCATGAAAATCAATTAAATACCTTAATACTGAGAAACAAGTTGAAGTATATTATCAAAGCATTCTGTTGCCACGATAGAGCCTAACTGCTCTGATTTTTAACTGATTTTGTTCTTTCTGAGGAAACAATAGAAGAATATGGTGGTTTCATGTTGTAAGTAGGTCCATACAAGTTTGAGGATAAAATGAAAAAACTTTTTGTTTGTTTCATTTTGGATGACCAAATGAAAATATACGTTAAAAGACCATGAAGACGACTCATTTGAGAAACTGAAAATTACACATGAATTTTATTTAGTAGATTTAGTACTGAAAGTAGGACTATTTCTTAAGACGTTTTAAAATTATTTATAATGAAGTGAAAATTTCCACTGGTTTATACTATTGTTCAGGCAGGTTAAGAACATAATTTTCATGTTTATCTGACTTCTAACCATGCCATCTATGGGGTGACATAGATATTCTAGAATGTTCATAAATTCAATGAAGAAATATATATGCAGACTGATACACATTCAGAAGTACTCAGATGTAAATCACTTAGAAAGCACAATTGATCTAGAAAAGACTGTATCATCAATGAGCCTAAAAACAAATATAAAATCAATTTGCATGATGCTTCCTCCACTCCAGATATTAAATAAATGAATCAGAATTAAAATCAGAAAGAAAAAGATATCCTTTCTACTTTATCAAAGGTGCTCAGAACACTTCTGTTCAGTCCTCCCCTCCCCATCCTCTTTGAGTGATTTCAGTTTTATGTCATGTATAGTAATACTATTTTAAATCTTTAATTGTCCTCTGTGCTACAAAGGGATCAAGTATTCTTAGAGAATAATAAAAAAGGAAGAATGAAAATAATAAGTATAAACACTTGGAAGTGTTAATAAATAGAATATTTCTTTACAGTGATATTTCAAGAGACTTTACTTTATGATGTAAGATGGTGTCCATTTCATTTAGCCAAGTTGTACCATTAAGAAACTATTTTTCTGCAAAGAATAACATCATTGGGAGTAACTAAACTTGTTTTATCACTGATTATTTGTACATTATCTGTGAAAACGGCAGTTGTTTCATGTCACTGTTGTATCGAAGGGGCAGGGGAACAAGAAGAGTTTTCATTCCCAATTTGAGTGAGCGAGGCTCTCTTCAGCGTATAAATAGAGAAATCAATTACCTCAGAATCTATATGAAGATAATTTTGTCTTTGCAGATAATGAACTGGTTTTAGTGATGAAACTGAAAATGAATCCATTACTAATAAAGAGGCAGAGAATGCAATAGAATTATACACCACCTTTTCTGGCAAGGATGCTACATAAAAAATAAACAGAGAAAGTCAAGGACATTAAACCAACAGAAAATATACCCTTGTATAATGTTAATGTACAATGGGTGGTGCTGGTTGACAGCCGGCTGAAGATGAGCCAGCAGTGTGCCCAGGTGGCCAAGAAGGCCAACAGCATCCTGGCCTGTATCAGAAACAGTGTGGCCAGCAGGACCAGGGAAGTGATCATGCCCCTGTACTCGGCGCTGGTGAGGCCGCACCTCGAATCCTGTGTTCAGTTTTGGGCCCCTCACTACAAGAAGGACATTGAGGTGCTGGAGTGTGTCCAGAATGGGCAATGAAGCTGGTGAGGGGTCTGGAGCACAAGTCTTATGAGGAGCGGCTGAGGGAACTGGGGTTGTTTAGCCTGGAGAAGAGGAGGCTGTGGTGAGACCTTCTCGCTCTCTACAATTACCTGAAAGGGGGTTGCAGAGAGGTGGGTGTTGGTCTCTTCTCCCAGGTGACTAGCGACAGAACAAGAGGAAATGGCCTCAAGTTGCGCCATGGGAGGTTCGGGCTGGATATTAGGAAAAAGTTCTTTACTGAGAGAGTGGTGAAGCATTGGAACAGGCTGCCCAGAGAGGTGGTGGAGTCATGGCATTGCAGGACATGGTTTAATGGACATGGTGGTGTTGGGTTGATGGTTGGACTTGATGATCTTACAGGTCTTTTCCAACCTTAATGATCCTGTGATTGAAAGTTTAAGTTCATATTACTAGCCTATATTTTTGCAAAGAAAATAAATATTCTGTGCTATAGGATTTAGTCTATTCTGTAAATTGCAGTTGCTGAATTTAATGTGTTAATAATCCATTATATGAATTAGTAGTCCATATTCATGGACATCTGTTATTAAAATTTCAGCATGGTACATGCTCTACAGGAAAAAATGATTTGTTCAAAATTGATGCTTAGTATTCTTAATAAAATACGTTGGGAGTGCACATGGATATTTTCCTCTATACCTGTAGCCCTACAGTGCTTGCTTAAGAACTGAAAAGGATTTGTTTCTCTGATTTTATGATTTTCTGTCATACACCTTAGGGGCAGTCAGATGATACAAGGGTGACCAGAAGGATGAGAGCTAAGCCTTGCAGTCCCATCTATGTTAAGACCACAAGCACCAGTTAAATCATTTGTTTGCCTACGTATTTAACACTGCCTGTAATATTAAGGCCAATGGTTTGCAGTGAATGTAATGATTCCTTTTTAAAAAGCATCCATTCTTTATTTCAAAACTTTAAGAAATGTGCCAGTCTTCATTTCCCTTGATACTTCAGTTGTTTGGTCACATAAATGAAAAATTTGTCTTTTATCAAATTTTTGCACTTGTTTGCTTTTTCTCAGCCATTACCTAAGTTTATTAACTTTACAGTCAGTATTTTCTCCTGTGATCATGCTACTATAGTATAGTTAGGTGTTGGTTTAATTTTCTTACAGATAATGTTCGTCTTAGCTCACTGGCATTTCCATAATTTCTGAAGTAATTTTTAAATCTCTTTTTCTGTACACTCTCCAGACTTTCAGCAACTTCATAAACTATGGACAAGTGTTACTGTGACTTCATTCCTCCCATTTTCTGTGGTTTTAGTTTTTTAGATAAACATCTTAACTGCTTGCCTCTGAAAAACTTTCTGATGTACTAAGAAACATAGGCGGCATTTATTATCAGTTGTGCCATTCTTTGTTTCTTCCCGCATGAGGGAGACATAAGCTAGGTGTGAGATTTAAAATCTTGTGTGCCCTACCACATACTTTCCCTATACAGAGCAAAGGAGTGAACAGTGGAGGCTGAGCATTAGATTTTTTGTGGTGGTTTTGCTACAGCTACAAATCTTCTACTGTAGTGGAGATGAGAAACTATGGATGGTTTTAACCACTTTGGGTCACACTTTAAGGAACTTAGTCCTCTAAGCGCTTTGAAGACAATAGCCTTAACATTTGATTTGGTGCTCAATTGAGTTTGGTGTAATGAGTATAGTAACAGACATAATGTACCTTTATGATTTTTTCAATGGAGCATTCCATTACTTAGCAATTTATTAGAAATATATCCATCAATGTCACTAAGACAATGAGCTACACATTTCCATATTGGAAGTATAAATTAGAAAATAGAGACAAATGATCAAGTTTGCAGCAATTTCTTCAGGAAATTAAAAAAAAAAAAAAGTTTCCATTGAAAAGATTCCTTAAAAAAGGATGAAAAAAATCTCCATTAGAACTATGTGCTTAAAAAATCTTCTGCAATTTTCTGAAAAACTGGCCAAACTATAGCTTTTTCATTTGAGAAAGCTTACTCTGATTTGAAATAAGATGCTGGCTATATTCAAGGCTATTGAGTATTCAAAGACAATGTAATTGAAGTAGTTCTGTATACAATACCATTTGTTTGCATAATGTTTACTAGTTCAGTTTCTCAGATATTACCTAATGGAATAGAACGGACTTTCTTAAGGAAATAAGGAAAAAATGTCATTATTCTTGCTGTTTCTAAATGTTTATCTGTTCTAGAAAGGGTTTGTTGCTAGCTAGAAATGAAAGACTAAAGTAGCTTCAGCTCTATGATTTACATTGGAGACTGGCAGTTCAAAGAAGGTACAAAATACACAATTCCCTGATTATAATGCGAAGGAGCAGGGCAAAAATAAAATAAATTCTCAGTGGTTATCATGTTATTATGTTTGTGCTATCTGAATCTAAAAAAGAAATAAACAAACCCCTCCTAATCTCAGCTGAAATACTATTGAACACTGGGGGCTACTGCTAATTACTTTATTTTTCTTATATATCTCTTATTAAAACAGTTTTTAAGCTTTCTCTAGGTTCATGAGACACATACATTTCAATAGGAATTGTATTTTAAAATAATTCTTTAACTCTGAAAAATCCCGTAATAATATTCAAAAAGGAAATTTTTGAGCAGGTGAGGGTCTGTGTATACACATGCATCCACACACATTGTCATACACACAGAGGCAGTAATCTTGCAGCTGAAGGCATATTTAAAGCAGAAAACAAATACCACTTCTTAGTAAAATGGTACATCTAAGCCACAAATAGTTGACAGGCAGAAGGTAATTGTCCGTGTCACAGATAACTAAGAGGTATGAAAAGTTGTTATCTCATCAGCATATCTGAGGTAATCTATTAGTAGTAGTTGCAAGTAAACTTGCCTGTATCAATGTTTGTGTCACTGTAATTTATTCCAGCTAGGGTCAGTTGTCCCTTCCTCTTTATACCTATAATATGTAAGTTTGCTATTGCACATATATAATGTTGCTTTTTGGTGGTGGGGGGTGGGTGGGGTGTGGGGGGGGAAGGGTTGGCTGGTTTTAATTTATTTCTGTCTTTCTTTTTTATTCAGAAGAGTTAAATATTTACTAACTCAAGATAGGATAATCAATGCACTGTGGTGAGTGCTGACTGGAACTGAGAAATCTCTCCAGTGTCTGGTGTGAATATACTGTTGAAGTGCACAGCACAATTCCTTCTGCTTCTTCCTCCTTTCTCAAATGTTGCTAGTAGGTGGCGGTTTTTGTTCTCTTCCTAGGGCACTGGCAACATCCTTGACTGCTCCTTCTTTCTCCCTGTGGCACACTGAAGCTTTGGTCTTTCAGCTGGGTTAAGTTTATTTTATTAAGTCTTGGTGGGTGGGAGGCATTATCTCGACTCGTGGGGTGCGTGATATTACACCATGAATTTATTAGTATCTGTAGTAGGAATATAACTTCTGCGTCAGATAATATGAAAAAGATGGGCCTACTCTTTTGGATGGCTTTTCCTGTTACACACTTTATTTGAGATCAGTGAGTTTACTCCAAAGTTAGGCAAAGTTTGTAAGGATTAAGATTCTTTTTTTTTCAGATAACAGAAAAAGAAAAAACACTCTAAATTATATCAGAGAATTTTTCCTTCTGTTAACTGGACTCATTTAATAAATCTTGAAACTTTCTGTCCTGTGGAGAAATTTGCTTTTTTTACAGGAGCCAAGGACTCCTTTATATATTTGGAGCATCATTCTATTAAAATTTTGCCTGAGTTTTGTTCAGACCTTCTCCTCTCTTTGTTACATGGTAGTGTTTCAACAGCCTTTTTAAAACTGATAGTTTTACAGCTTACTTTGATCTCCCTAACTGGACTACCTATACTATTTCCAAATGAAAGACATCTCACCTCAGTGATATCTGAGTTGTTTTAAAGCTAAAAAAGGGGGTTGATTTTTGTTTGTTGATGCTTATTTCCAGGTTCTGAAAAGATGTGTGATTTTTTTCTAGAAAGGATATATGAAAATAAATGGATTTATTGCATTGCATTTGTATTCTTTTGGCTCCCCTGGCTTTTTAATTTGGCAACTTTGTCATTAGATCAGATCTAAGAGTTTCACTTCCATTCCATACCAAATTAAGGACCACTTAATCACTTGTCCCAGGGCAAATGCACTTCTCTTAAGCAACATTTATGTTAATTTTATCCCAGTTAAAAATTTGCTGCCACTCACTATCATGAGGTTCAATTCATTCTCTTGGGGACATCCCAATTAAGTAGATTTTCCAAAGATATATCTGTTAGGTGTAATGTATTGTACATAAAAAATAGAAAGCAAAGTATATGAAATTCAAAGCATTCTTTTTTTTCAAATAAGCATTTGTTTGAATCCTACCCTTGCTGTACGTGTTCTTCAGATTTTGCATGTGCCATGTCATTCCTTGTACTACTTTTAGAAGGCATAAAATGGAAAGCATTTTTCCTTCATTTCCTTGCAACCAGCTTGGCAGAATGCTTCCAACAAGTGTCCAACATAAGTGTCTCCCTGGATAGGATAAATTTATTAATTTTTAACCTACATAGGATGGAATCAAATAACTTTCAAAAAACATATCTTTTAAGAAATCATTGACTACTTTCCTAGCTACACAGTGGAAACATTTTCAGCACACCAAACACTTCATAGGGAAGTCTAAAACTTTGTGTTTTGATCCTCCTTTTCTGAAGAGGGTTGATTCCTTTTAATGAGGAATGTATGGTGCTTTTGTTTGCTTGGTCAATGCTGTGCATGCAATTTCTTATCTGTTAGAAACCACAAGACTAAAGATAGTTGGCCTATATACTTAAAAAGTACTATGGTTAGAGATAGAATGCATAAATCGGCATCTGTGCTTGCTCTTTCATATGCTTTTCTCTCTGTTGAATTATTCATTGAAAAAGTGGAGAAAACAATACTAGAATCAGAGCTGGAGACAGAAAAGCTAACCCTTGCAAGAAGGCTGCAGTTCCTATTAACATGCATTGACCTAGAATTGCTTATTATGTTGTGAACACTACCATATGGCATAGTTGGCTTAGCAGAGAGAATTTGGAAACAAGTGACTATCCATTTCATTCAGTCCCTATGTCAAATCTGGGAGCTCACAAACAAAGATTTCATCCCAAGAAGACATGAGCAAGCCTCAAATCACCATGCTGGTTCTCTGATATGCTTGAAATACTTAGTTGTACTTTGAAAGAATGCAATACAAATTGTGATCTATGGATCTGCAGCACATTAAACAAGGAAGTAAGGAACTGAATCCTCCTCTTAGCAGTCAATAAATTCTATGCGCAGTACATCAGCCTCTTTGGTACTCACAGTAAATTGGCAGACAGTCTGCAGACAATTAGTTTCCAGTTCTAAGCGATAACTGAAGTTCTTTCACAGAGTTATTTCTCTGCTAAGCAATACTGATTTATTATTACAAGATTTATTGTTAGCTTCTGCCTCTTACTTGACATTGTTCCAGGATCCATAGTCCAAATCCAAGGTACACCCTCTGATGAAGTCTCAGACATATTTTTAATGGACATTTGTAAACTCTGAATGAGATGTCATATTTTAACTTCAGCTAAAAGCTATGGAAATTGCTGTCTTTTTTAGGATATTTATTAAGAGTTCAAATTTGGTGTAATATAATTTCAGATGATTTTATGTTTGAGGAAGATATTGTTTTGAGGAAAATTTTCAGAAGAAAAAGAATGGAATAAAGAATTGTGACAGAGATGATTACAGCAGCTGAAAATTTGCATTAATATAAAGCTCTTTATTTTTACTCTTTTGCTATTATATTTAAAAAGTAGAATGTTGTGTGAGTATGGCATACATACAATATTTTGAATAAATCTCTTCTATAGATTCCGTATAGTACATTCCAAATAATGAGCAAAGGGTCATATGATTGACATTTGTATTATTTTACTGTTCTGTTCACTTAAAAATAAAAAATGTTTTTCTAATTAAACCTTATATTGTTATCTAACTTAACTGGACAGAGAAAAATGGCAGATTCAGCCTTAATTTCCCAGACAACTAAGGACTCAAACACAGGGCCATGTAAGCAGAAAGTAACTGCTTACCATGAATTGACTGATCCACAGTAATTTTGTGTGACTCCTTTTTCCCATGAACTGTGAAGTGACCGGATATAGGAGATGCATCTGCCATTGCAGGGGAGAGTTTTTATGTTACTGTGGAACAGCTGACATACTTCATGGTACTACATGGTACTTCACAGTAGTTTGTTATTACTTTTGAGCATTTCAGAGTTAAATTGTATAGCTACAGGAAAGGATATATTTTAGAACTTAATTTGTAAATCTCTGATCATTTTCTTTGACATATTTTTGCTGTTGTGTATTTGCTGTTTTAGTAAACATATTACAATGCTGCAAGATATTTTTATTGTACATTATTATTTGCAGAGCAGTATATGCTCAATTTATTAACTCCTGTTGCCTGGGTTTATAAAGTCATATTCAACCTTATTAACATTTTCTGCTTCCTGCTTAGCTGTGAAAGCACATGCATATTTGATATCAGTCAATACTTCTTCCAACTGTTTATCAAGAAAACTTAGTTTAACTGCAGCTTAATCTTTCATCTGGATGAAAGGTTGGACTTGATGATCTTACAGGTCTTTTCCAACCGTAGTGATTCTGTGATTCTGTGTGATACTAAATTCAGGTGTGGAAATTTATTAGAACTCTAATGTAATACAATCATTATCATAAAAGGTGACGAAACATCACCAGTATTTGTCCTATTTGATTTTATAATTTGGGAAGAAATTTGTACACAAGCTGTCATAGGGAAAAGTCAATGTGAAAGCTCTCAGCTCTTGGTGGCATCTGCTCAGCTCTAACAGGCTACTTTAACCTATTCTGAACTGGAAGGGCAGAGAAGCAATAGGCAAATATTGCCACATAACTGCTGGTAACTTCACACCCTAGTAACAGACTTGGGGTGGGAAACCAGGGTGATAGAAACCCCATGTGAAAACCCCTAATTTGCTATAGGTATAAAGGGAATCAAGGACGCTGGGCTGGGGCTATTGGTGTCTTATGCCAGTGGGACTGGGAGGTGTGCAGGTGTCGCAGACAAGACATAGCTCTCCACCACTTTAGCCACCCTGGCTGGTAATTAAAAAAAAAAAGATATCATATACCATTAAATGGTGTGGTTCTCTTTTTGTGCTCAGCCAACCACAATTCCCCTATTACACAAACAAATGGGTAAAAAACCTAAAACGAAAGAAAGCTTAATTGCTGTTTTCTGGATAAGGACTGCCAGAAAGTGTGAATGTTAGTAAGGACAGACCAATTTTAACTTCTTATTCTAGATGAAGAATAAATCCTTAATTTTTTAATGGACTCTGGAATTTCCAGAAATTCTGAATTTAATAGAGTAAGATTATTACAGGGGTGAAAAAGGGAAAAATACAGTATTTTATAATCCTTTCAAGTTGCCTGCTGTAATTTTTTGTACTTTTCTGTTTTCATGCTAGTCTTACACCACTGTGGCATACAAACAACTAACAATCAATGGTGAGGGAATTTCTCCTAAATTAAATCATACACGTTAGATTATTTTAAAGCAGTTATTTTGTTGCAATTCTTTTTTATGGGTTTTATGACTCCTTACAAAGCTATAATGCTTCAACTCAGAGGACAGGTGTTTTCTGCAACGGGTATTTTATTTTGAGGAAATGTATTTTTCAGAAAGTTTTCTGAGACTCTGTTGTGAATAAAAAGTTTATATGATTATCCATGACCTTGGGAGCTGGGCTCAGTGATTCAGGTTTTCCTGCCTATAAATGTTAAGCTCTAATATTTACATCTAAAATTTACATGTCATCTTAGTCCCCATTTCAGTGATGATGTAGTTGGTCTTCCAGAGCAGATTCCTGCATTGAGCAAAGTACATGGAAAAATGGGTCTCCAGGAGCTCGTGTGCACTGGGCATGGCTGGCAGCATCGCACCTGGGATTGCAGGGGGCTGGGAGCTGCTCCCAGCTGGTCACAGCTGTTTCCGGCTGGCTCAGGCACTGCTGTGAAGTGCCTGCTGCCTGCCAAAGCTGCAGCCGGGGCGGGTGGCACCTCTGTGCAGGCCCGTTTGAGAGACAGCAGCATTTGGGAGAGTGGGAGGAGATGGAGAAGAGGCAGAAGAGGACATTGCTGGGGACGCAGCTGGTGGCATGCTCTGAGAGGAGGTGCTTCATGAGAGAGAAGGTGCTGCTCTGAGGGACTGGGGCCCACGGGCAGCAGACACTGGGGCAGTGGCACCCTGGAGGGACTGCAGCCATGGGCTACCCATCTGAATGGATGGTCAAAAGCTTTGTGTTAATTAGCAGTAATTATACAAGGTAAAATTCCTCAAATTAAGACACTTTTGCCTGCAACAGTCTGTACATCACATATCTCTGGGTTTTAGTATGTCCACTCTCAGATGCCATTCAGTAAAATGGGGCAAATATCACCACCCTTTTCTTCAGACAACCTCAAAGTAAATTCATGAATGTTCTGCAAGACACATATGTGGTGGGTTAGGCTCTGCCAAAAAAACTTACTGAGGAAATGAGTAATTCTGTTGTGCTGCTTAAAGCAAAAAGAGGCAGAGAACGGGTAGTAAAAAAAGCTGAGGCAAATACAGTTGTTCTTGACCATTCTTTTGTGATAATAAAGGGATGGACATGCTCGTAAGCGGTCCAATGATAGCTGATCTTTTAGATGTACATACTCTGGACTATGTCTGTTGAAAGAAGGAAAAAAATGCATCTTTTTCTTCATAGGTTCAAGTGAATTGCTATACAAGTTGATAGTATTTGTGACTTTTCTCCCATGAAAGTAAGCACTGGCCTCTTTCTGCACACTGTATTTCCATTATTAAAACTTATGTTTATATTGTTAGTAATCCTGACACAATTTTGAGTATGCACGCCTACTCTGGTGCTTTCCAAGTGGAGCTCTCAGCTAGCCCTCCAACCGCTCAAAATGGCCCTTACATTTTAGTTGGTGGAGAGAGTGAGTTAAACATGAGAATTTCACTTCAGAACTGAGCCTGTAGGAATATACTCAATTCACAGACTGTACACAATCATCTTCTTGTTGATGTTCTGCTCTGTTAAGGGGCCTGCAGCAATGTCAACTTTGATAGTGTTCCACTCGCCAAAGCATGGGCAGTGTGACTGGGATAAAAAAAGACAAGGCAGCACTCTGAATGAGCTGTGGAGACAGAGGAGTAGAAATAGCTTTGCTTCAGTACAGCCAGGGTGCCTCATTCCGTGGTTCTGACACGGATTGTGACTCGAAAGTGAGATGCAATGGCACTGTGTCAGGGATTATTTTGTTTTGCTGTTGTAAGGCCATTTGTTAATAAAGAGCTTGGTAACTCTAAAGTGAAGCTAATGGCATGTATATTTTTTTCATTTTTAACCTATAATGAAAAAGCATTTTTCATTTAATGAATAGATGTTTAGCGATAATTACCAAATTTTTACATCATTAGAAAATAGACCATTATGTAACTGAAAGTATAATTCAACATTTGTGACACACCAATTTTCTGTGCACACAGAAAATCAGTGCCATTTTGCTAGAAATAGAAAAAATTGTTAATTATCATTAAGGTTTTTTACTACAATTCAAGCAGGGCTGAAAAGGAAATGTTTGCTGTTTGCTGCCGTATGAAAATGCAGTGGCTGCAACTATCGTTTTGCTGAATCTTGCATATTATTTCTTCTTTGTGTACTACTTACGCAATGTCTATGTGCATGCATCTGCAATCTTGAAATAACTACATCCTTTTTCTATTTTTCTTAGTCTAATAACAGGAGGATTTAATGAATTATGTTTCTTTCAGATATTTAAACTATTTCCCCATAACGTTGATGGCACTGATTATTCACTTAATGTCAATGAGTTTGACTGCCACTGTTCATGTGAAGGAATAGATATACTTTTTTTTTTTTTCCCCATAAGGCTTGGCTAAGTATAAGGATCCCTTTGACACATGTAAGGGTAAGTTTAGAAGGGACTGATTCTCTGTGCGGATTTCAGAGTGACAATGTACAGGGACAAGAGTCTTGCAGTACTGTGTATTTGGTTTGAGAAACATCACAGGAGTTAACTGGTTATAGGAGAAGCTTAAGAGTAAATTTTCTGTGCAGAAGAGAACAGGAATGAGAAAGAGTCCCTTGACATTTAGAAAAAAAAAGAAAAAAAAAAGAAAATAATAGAAAAGACAGGGGAATTGCCCTCATATAATATCTCAGAACAGAACCGAAGCATGAATGTATTTGCTTTTAGCAGTCTGAGTGCTAAAATGTATTCCTAAATACATACTGACCTTATGAAATCAAAATGTGAAAGTTTACAACTGGGCCGTGTTCTGGGACATGCTATACAGCCTTGAGCTTGCTTTACACCTTCACACATGTTAAATTTGCACTTCCATCATGTTGTTTATGTCCTGAGTCTGTTTACATGGCAAGTCATTTTTATAACACTAACAAATTCTCAACTAGTGAACATGCACAGTTTTATATGTATGTACATCATACAGAGCCCAGCCACTAAGTGTGATTTTGGCTAAGTAAGGAAAGGATCTCCTTTCACAGCAAAGGTTCCTTGATGTCATTTCAAGGAATTAGTTCTGCGAGGTTTTTACTCAGTTATTTTTCATACTACATTGTTATTGGTTCTCAACTATGCAGATGTATTGGAGACTATGCTAATCTCCAGCAGACACTCTGTAAAGCTTGTGGCAGCATCTTCTCAGTTTCCAATCACTCCATGGATGTACATGCCAGGGTAATGAGATCAAATAATGAGCCATTCATCATCAGAGACCTTTGGGTCTGTTCATACAATGAAGGTTTTGGAAGTGGGTAACCTTTTCATTTTTCACTTCATGGAGTTTTTCCCCTAAGTAAGGAGAAAAAAAATCTTACCTGTCTTGTTTTACGTCTATTGGTACACTGTAAAAGAAATTTCTGGAAGCAGTGTTGGCAAGTAGGTTATTGATAAGGTTGTACTAGTAGTTTGGTAGCATTGATAGACTAGTTTGTTTATGTATGTTTAACCTCTGGATTGATTTTCCCATGAATCACACACTGGAGGATATTTCTGCACAGAAATTGAGCCATAGATGTTTTTCAGGTTTGGATACTGGCATATAGACTACAACAGAGGTTGCCTTTGTAATGGTGAAATACTCTCAGAGATCAGTCTCCTGGATTCAAAACTGATGCAAGTTACAGATTTTACATATGAATGGAAAGCATAGTGAGGTATTTAGAAGTTCAGGAGTGTACTAATCTAGCTGCATATCTATCGACGTAAAAAACTAAACATGATAAATTCAGTTTAAACATTTTTCTTTGATTCTATGGAAAATTTGTGAAAAAGACATTTATATTTAGTAAGAATCTTTACTAAATAGTAATTACACCTGCTTTTGTAGATTTATGGTGACAGTATATATTAAAGGAATGTCGCATCTAGAACTTTGCAGAATGAAGTTTATCAAACAAAAAACCCACAATAAAAGAAAAAGTAATATAACAGATAATAGCCTGGAATTGAATACTATGCCCTCTTCTGTGCCAATTCAGTACGGGTTACTTATAACTAGACTGACAAGGACTTGGTAATTTGGAAGTGGAATTAGAAGTCCTGAGTATGGTACCTAGTCTCTGTGCATGTGATGTAGACTAGAAGTTGACTGCCTTGCTATAAATGTTGAAAAGGAGTGTAATTGAAAAGGATACTTTTGGTGAGGCTGTCAGGAAGCATCTACACAAGTTCACTAGTTAGAAAGCTCTATTGTTTGGGTGCATGCACTGATTTTAATCCTGTAACCTTTCAAGGAAGGAGAAGTGACATTTTGTTCCTTTAAAAAACAGGATTTAAGGCAAAATTGATGTCTTCGTAGTGTGGTAGGCCAGTGGTTAGGTTTTGCCGGGAAGTATAAGATCTAGGTTAAATATTTCCTTTACCTTGGAGTTTTTCAACCTGCATGTCTAGCTGCACAAAACATTGTCTTAGTCAGGCTTCTCAGATGTCTGGTTCTTCTTGTTGCAGCTGTCTTACTGTGGAAAAGAAAGATCACTGAGTCAGAGGGAAGATGCCTGTACTGCAGTGATCAGGATACTCAGGGGTTTCTGAGAGTTACTTCAGGGACTGATTGTTAACTTGAAGTTAAGCAGTCATCAGATAAAATGCAAAGCCAGTCCTTAACGATTTATACATCCATTTCCACTGCTTGCTTATTTAATTGGAAGGGTCTGTGAATCCTTTTGTTGAGACCGTCAGGTGGTTGTAGACAAAGAGAGAACTTTATATGCACCAAAGATGGATTAAATTTAGACAACAAAATCAGTCTCTTCTTAAAGCCACAAGAATAAAAGTCAGAGATAAAATAGTTTGTACTATGTATATGTTACATGAAGGTCTGTTGCAGATGGAGTAATAGTGCACTTCACTCGTAAGAGAGAAGCAACAATATACTTTATTGCTAAAAAGTAGTGAGTTAACAAAGTGCAATGGTAAATACGACAGTGTTTAACAGGATTTGATGGCAAGGTACACTTGATTATTTACTGCATAGAGGACAGGGTCAGACAAAACTGTCAGAGACAACCTCCCGTTGAGTCATGAGGTTCAGAGAGGACCCCCTTGCATTCTAAACTCCTCAGAGAGGAGTCTAGGTGCAGCTGGATCCAGACTTAGTCCCAGGCTTGGTCAAAGGTTTATGTCTAAAGGATTATATGTGCGCAATCAATCCTTTATACCATTTAGCTAAGGTTTCAAAGTTTAGCATGCTATTAGTCACTTCCCAAGAACCTGTTGTGGCAAGGAATCTCTCAACCTCGAGGAGTAACCTTGAGAGGCATCCCTACTCAAGGGGAAATCCTGGTGTTCAGCCCACTGTCATTTCAGGTGAGCTCAAATGGCTCTTGGGCTGCTCGGTATTTATGGGGGTAAGGTGATTGACTCATAGTCATATTTGCACACCGACCAGAGATATTTCATTGACCAGCACTGTGATTAGGTGGGCAGATCACTCAAATTAGCCCTTGGCTATTGTATTGTTGTCTAGCTCTCCTGAATCCACTTTGGGTGGATGCAGCCATCATGACCATCACTGGTGGTTATTGCTTGTCAAAGGTCAGGTTGGCGGGGGGGAACCACACCATCTCAAAGTGGCAGTAACCCAGTTTCTGTTTGAAAAAGTATATTTTTCAGGGTCAATTTCAACAGAAATTAGGATTCAATAGAATCAAAAGGGAAGCTGTTCAGAATAAAGAATTTTTCTTGGTGGGTCCACTTTGTGAGCTTCCCATAGGCAGTTTTATCACATTGTCCTCTCATCAAAATGTTCATGAGGCTTTCTCATCTGCAAAATTAAATCATTTTTTGTGTGATACAAAGCTTTATTTTATTCCCTGCAATAGTATGAAATACAGTGCATTTTTGGCAGTTTTAAATAAAATACCCTTTTTTTTTTTTTTTAAGGTTGATTTCAGGGTAAAAAGGCTACTCAAGGTTGGCAGTTTAAATCCCAAGAGTCACAGATTAATGAGTACTGGCTACATGCACATATTGCAAGTACAGATGTCTATGTGTTAAAAAACACTGACTGTAATACAAAGACATGAAACCTCATTATTGACTGACTGAAAAATCTCTTTTCTTAAATTTTCCCCAGATACCAGTGAAGTGTCATAATGTTGAAATGAGTGAAGCCACCTGTATCTAGGCCCTACCCATGTTAAGGCCTATGCAAACAGTGCTTTTCATATACTACTGAAATTACTTATTCTGAACTCACTGGTAATCGCTTGAATACCTATCATAAATTAATCAGTTATGATGTCTTGGACTTGAAAATTTCACTATGTTTCCTGTGCTTTAACTTTCATTCCAGAAACTGAAGACAATTTAGATTTCATATAGTGTTGACCTTTTCCTTAATTATAGATGCTTCACTACATCCTATTACACATTAAGTATTCACACATCTTGGGTAGATGAGATGACTTCCATATCCTCAAAAGTGATTATTATAGATTAATTTATATTGATAAAAATATTGATTTTAAAGACTAAACACCAGCTTCTTCACAGCCCAGTACCTTTATAATTGTTTAAATATGTATGCAGTGAGTGCAAAGTAGGTGGAAAATGCTACTTCTTTCATTTGCTAGACTGTTTTATTAATTTCACCAAGGTTTATATGGCTATGTAGCATTGAATATAAAATCAACCAACTCTTGTATTTAGCTATTGTTGGAAAGTACAATGTTCTCCGAAATAACAATTTGAGTTTCTGCATCAGTGAAAAAATGTGTACTGGCAAGACTGAAAGTTCAGAACATAAATCTGTTGTGGTTAAGATAAGAAACAAGTTTCTGCTTCACAGTTTTGATATATAAATTTTATTTCTGATTAAGATGCTTACAGGAACATGCAATGTATTTACTAAGGAACTGTGTATGTAAACTGTTTTGAAATACTTTCACTCATTTCCTTTATGAGAATCCGGTTTATCTGATACAAATTAATATTAGCCTCCGGAGATGTAATACATACTTTCACAGTGTTAGTATTCTAACTCCTAAACTTAGAATAATAAAATATGGTAAAAGATAAGCCAATCTGAAATACATTTTATATTATATACCGCATTGATTTTTGAAAGTACGGATTTTCTTATAATAAATGTTAGCGTTACACCATGATACTAAAAATGTATGATGCTACGTGTTTGTCAACTGAGTGTAAAGTTATACTACATCTCTGATTAATATGCAACTGAGACTTTGTTAATTGCTTTACGTAAGGTATAATATTTTTATTCAGGAAACAGTTTGAGAATGAAGTTTTCAAAATGTGTGCATCCTACCCGTTGAGGAACAACACTTGTGCATGAATATCAAGACACAAACTGGGTCTTACACATGAAAATTATCTGAATTTGTGATTTCCTGAATCAGCCATGAACCTGATCTTCATTGGATTGGTATCTTACACAAAAAGATCCAGTGATGATGAGATTTTTCCCACCAGTTTTGTCTTTCTGGTGGCCACCATTTGAAGAAAATCTGTGGGACATTAGAAAAGTAATTTACTGAATTCTGAAAGTAACAGCTCTTCCTTTATTCATGTAAAAGGTCATGCTCAAAAATGTTTGACTTTCTGTTAATTTTTTTGAGGGATCATTATTTGGAAATGCCAATTTTCAAAGTTATTTTCCAGGTTATCCTCAAAACAGCTGTCATTTCAAAGCCAAACTTTCATCTAATTTTTCATACACCAATAAAAAATATCTATATCTTGAAACATTTTAGATTTTGGTTGATGAGACCCTTGAAAATATCAACAATATGTCAGTGTAAACAAATGTTTCACTTTCATTTTTTTTCTCATGTGGGTGGGTGACAGGGAGGTGACAAGGGAACAAAAGAGATCAATTTTCTGTGGTTTTGTCATCTGTGTCTTAGATTCTTGACCTATGAGCAATCTAGAGACAGTCAGTCCAATTTAAGTGGGTACCTACTCCTAAGAAGTACAAAGCATACGCCAAGAAGAAGAACCTTTGCTCCTCACAAATAGGGTTTTTACAGTTGTGAGGTTTTTTTCTATTTCTTTAGTCTTTCCTTTCTTTGTTCAGTGTTTCACTGACAAAACACTGCACACAAAAAATATTTTTGTTAATAAAAATGATTTGGGGATTAGAGGTAATGTTTCCCAAAGAGCTGTAGAATTAGTGGTATATTTAACTAAAACAATATTAATATAACTAAACCAGTATTCATATAACCATATTGACTTGCTGAGGATGAAGAAGTACATAAGAATATTGGTAGAATATTAGAAACTTGATTCCTATATGGGCACCCATTTAAAAAAACACATTAAAAATAAATATAAAAAAGACATTTTAACCAGAAATTATCAGTAAGCTTTAAATAAGCCCCTTTTCTGTTTACAATAGAAGATTATGATTTTTGTTTAATACCAGTAAGGACACTGTTGTAGATGAAAGAAGAAACAGGCTAAACATAAACAATTACTTTAAATTTACATTTCTGTAATGAGTACCTATTTACTCTTATGAGAAAGGTTATATTAGTAAAGGTGCTTGTCAAAATGTTGCTAGAATGCCTTATGGCAAAAATTAGGGTTTTAAGATTCTGTAGTAGACAATTTTTTACTGAACTGTGTTTGTTTATTTCTTGTATATCCCTCTACATAATTGGCCAAAATAATTTGAAATGGCTGGTTTCTGTAACATCATATAAACAATTAGTTTATTTGGAGTATGATGGATTGCCTAAAAACATTGTCCAAGATAGTTCAAATTTATTTTGGATTACATTTAATATAAAGTTATACTGCCAGGGTCTGCGTTTTGATGGTCTGTGTGAGATATCCAGTAAAAATTAAATGCATTTTTAGTATATTATGCCAAACCCCCCCCACAATGATACAAAACAAACACCCTAAAAAAAAAGCTATAATGTAAAGAAGAACCCAAATATTTCTATACAGAATTTAGACTGTTTAGGTGTATCAGTCTTTAAATGCGAGTGTGCCATACAATTCAGTGAACAGAGGAAATAATGAGCCCTAGGGTTGTATGGCTTTGAGTCTCACAGATGAACTCAATAATCTAAACTTCTCAACCTTTCCTCAATAAATATTATTCCTCAGTATGTGCCTGCCTAACAGAGTATTCTGGTCTTGAGACACTGAGACAGAGCATCAAAGAAGGCAAATTTAGAAATTGCATGACAAGTAAACTAAACTGTGATCAGCACTGAGGAGTACTTTTCATTGTCTTAATAGTTAAGATGTGAAAAATATTATTTGAAAGATAGAACTCTGTTTCTGAATACTCCATTTATCATCTGCACTTATGTGAGAGGCTAGATACAGCTTTTTGCTGGTTCTTTCTTTCAGGATAATACGGAAGTTAACCAAGATGATTCAAAATAGTCAGCCAGCTTCCTAACACAGACCAACTTCAGGTAATCTGAACCAAAAAATTAAAGAACAAAGGTGTTGAAATTGGAACTGTTCTATATACAAATCTCAGTTACCTATAGGCACTTTGTTCCCACGTGGTAGTATGGGCAGAAATAACTTGCTTAGACATCAAATTCAGTTAAGCTAATTATCTGTAACAAATTCTTCAAATTCTCCAAAAACATTGCCTCATTTTTTCAACTCTGTTCTCTCTGTAGTGAGCTTTTCCCACACTGACAACATTTTCAAACACATCAGCTGCTTGATATTTTTCCTATGAAACTTTATTTTGGGAAATGCCCATTGCAATAAACGGCTACTGAAGTTCCATCTGATGGGTAGGCGAAGAGATTTGACTTGGCATACAAGATATGGGGCAGCCTCATTTTGTGATTTTTTTCCACAGGACAAAAATGAAGAACTTGCAGGATCAGTGAAACCTGGTTAACTCTCCTGCAAGAATCCCGTTATCCTGACTGTTTCTGTAATCAGTAGACCTATGAGTGCTTATAGGAATCTTTCATTCAACAGGAGGAGTCTGGTAGGGAAGGACAGGGAGATGTCTTGCCATGGTGGGCCACACCTTGATTTTTTCCCCCAAGATCTGAGGTTATTATTATTGTTCTGTTTCATTTTCAGGGGGCGGGGGAGGGGAGAGATGGGGAAAATTCAGATAAATAATGGAAATTCTCTTAGAAATTAAAAATTGATTGTAGAAAAAATTCTAAACTTCCACTAGTTCTTCTTATCAATCAGGGTCTCAGCATTGTATCCAAACATGTTTTTCCTTTCTAATTGTTTTTATTTATATTCACTTACTAAATTCAAGCAAAACTATCTTAATTACACCACAATCACCTGCTCAGCCTAGTGCTAACATGTTGCAGAACAGATACACCATCTTCAGTTATGGTACAGTTATTACTAGTAGCTAGTAAATAACAGAGATCTTAATTTTGGATTAATTTATTTTTTTTAAGAGGGAATTTAGAGAATGGAGAAATGTCTTGGAGGAATTTTGGAGGCTTAATCTGAAAACATCAATAGAAGAAGATCAAGAAAAAAGACTACAAAGGAGAAAAGTGTGAGTGGGGTTTCAGTTGAAAATTAATTTAAATTTTTCCTGGATTAATAGTCATGAGGAAGAACAGCAGAAATCACAGGAAAGATGAGCAGAAAAAGCAGTCTAATAGAACTCACTGTTTTCTCATACAATCTTGGTCTTTCTTCACTTGTTAGGAAATACTGACCCCAAAACTCACTGTGTGGTGCAGTTTATTTTTTTTTCCATGCCACTAGGTATAGTAAACTCTAGTATTCCCTTCTGATTAATTTCTGACATCCTAATGGGAAGGCAGAACATTCTGTATAATGTAAAAAAACTTTAAATTCATCATACCACATCTGATTGTGGTATTTATTCTAGGAGACACAGAGAGAAGCAGGCCAATGTAGCTTTTTAATAAATGATTATTGAGAAAATAGTACAGTAGTCACTTTCCAATCTTCAAAGAGTTTTGTCTGATCAAGGATACTGTGAATTGGCTGATTTGTTTACCTGGTTCAGTTTCTCTGCTTAGCATGAATACAAAGCTGTTTTGAAAAACACTTCAGCATAATTACTATGCACATCATTGATCTGCTAGCCTCCTGGAGTTTTCTGTGTTTCACTGTCTTTCCTGTATGTAATACTTAAATGACAGACTTGTTTTTGACACTGAAATTTTAGGTTGTATCCTGAAACACATTATTAATAAAAAATTAATCAAATGATTGATGTCTCCCTATAGCTGTCTGTATATTTGGGGTTTTTTTAACTAAAACTTCCTGTAACACTTGAAGAAAAAATCTTAAATTTTCTCTATATTATGCTACATTTTCCTTTTTGTCTGCAGCCAGAGATTTTTACTCCCTTGTTAGTTGTACCTCCTTGTGGTAGTTTTACAAGTTTACTTCTCTTATCTGTGGAGAAACCAGAAATAAGTTCAAATTAGTTACTTTCTGTTGGAATTGCTTAAGCCATTGTTTGTCTTACTGCTGTGCTCTAAGGATGGAGAAGAGTTCAGCTAGGCAAAGTGTTTTTACAAACCAGTGGTCTAGTGACCTTCAGGAGTTTCTGAAAAGGAAGGAAGCAAATAGATGCTTACAGAATAGGAACAAGTAAGCCCAGCATTGTGTGGGCCATGTCTGCTGTTAGAAATCCCTCAGAGTTCAGCTGTTTCAGAGGTGCACAAATAAGTGTCTTGGCTATGGACAACAGTCCAGGGTCTGAGCCAGGTTTGTGAAGCCTGTAGTCCACATTTCCCTGTCTTCCCCTTCTTTTGTTCCGTAAGCACATGAAAATTCTAAAGAACTGCTTTGGAAGACTGGAGAGAGAGGCAAAAGTATGCTTTCATACGTACTAAGAGGGGATTTCCAAGAATGAGCATCAATAACAGAAGAACTGTCCACCCCGAATGGATGGAGTTATTTTCTTTGGAGTTAGGCTTACTCCTACTGTATCTCTTTCAGTAGTTACTTTTGAGCCTGAGAGCAGATTTCCTTTTTCAATAGCAAGATGTATTCAGACCCTGCTGGTGGAAGAGGAAGACCCAGATTTTTACCCATATTTAGCAAACTTCACCAACCTTAAGATTCATAGCTTTATCATCCAAGATGAGAAAAAGAGTTCAAACAGGTAATTCCTCCTGAAGGTGATACTGAGTTATCATTCAACAAAACCTGATATCGTAGCGAAGACGCTGCTTCCAAAAAAGATTGATTCTAAGATGTTATTCAAATATTCCAAAAGCTAATCTTCCCAACAAACAATTCTGTCAGCTTTTTATCTATTAGAATATTAACAATGCTGTCGGCATGACATTGTCTATCATAATATTAAAGATGCTGTCAGCACTACAGGTCATTCATAACGTGGAAGAAAGAAGGCAGAAAATAGTGGATGAATCCACAAAGTTGCTTTGATGTAAGTAGAATGAGAGAAAATTGGTGACGTAACTCAGATGACTGGAGTGTTAGTTAAAATTACATAAGCAGGACTGGCACAGGTAAAGAGAGGTGCTGTTTCCTTGTAGACTTAAGGTTTTCATAGCAGAAACGGACCCAAAAATTGAACAACTCTTCTCTTCTTCAAGATCCTTTATATACATCAAATTTTGAGTGTAAATTTACTTTACATAGATGTGGACATCTTCCTCCGACATTGAGACAGCACAATAATTTAGCATAGACTACTTTCTTAAAGGTATTTGCATTGGATGTAAACATCATGTTTTTTCTTCAAACTGATTTCCTTTAACCTTTTTTAATGATGTTGTACAAGAGGTATTCGTAATTTAGAAAAAGAGCAATAATCAAAGCTAAAGAAAGTCGATAAACAACTTGGCCTCCATGCTAGTGAGTAAAGAAAGTTGCAAGAATAATAGCCCATGTCTCCTCTAAACTGTGCTTTGTATTAAAGCATTGCATGGAATTTTACTTTTTTTTTCCTCCAACATCCTCAGATTCTTTATGTCATTTTTACTTCCACAACAACTATTGCATTTCTTAAATTTATTATTTTGTTTTCAGAGACCATGGTCCAAATGTCATAGAATCATAGAATCATTTAGGTTGGAAAAGACCTTTAAGATCACCGAGTCTAACCGTGAAGTTCAACCATGTCTTAGAATATCCTGAAGATTTCTCACATTCCACAAGGAAAATGAAGAGGAAATCCCAGATAACATTAAGTGGTAGCTTTTGGTAAATGGCATTACCAGTTATTTCTTTTTATAAATTAGACACGAGAATAAGGAAATTATTACATCCTTTCAAAGGAGTGTCAAGATTTAAGACCAAATGACTGTGCAGAGGCTAAATGGACTCAGATACCAAAACACTTTAATCACAGAAGTATGCGGTTTTATGAGTTGCTTGACTTCCTGCAAGAGAGATGGCATGGTTCAGGAAGAAAATTGGGTGAATGAGCATAGTAGTTTGAGCCACACTGGGCACCAGGGCCTGTGGAGTCCCTAGGATGTCTCTTGGTTCTCTCTCTTGGCTCTGGACACCGTTAGTTATGGGGCTGGGTAGAGAATATCCGATTCCTGACTGACCCTTTCAAATAAATTTGGCTTGCAACAGCTGGCTATTGCTGTTGCTGTTGCTGTTGCTGGAGGTCAAATTCTGCCCCTCTCAAAGGATCTCCTCATCATCACAACTTTCCCAGTGATTGATTGACAGGTTCTTTATGCTCAAGGAACTCCTTTGTTCTTATAATTAAGCTACTGCTTTATCCTATATGGTTAATTAATATGCTAATACTATTGTCAGTCAGGCCCAACATGTACCAACTACCACAAGAAATCAATACATTTCGAGCCAATTGAGAAAGAAGCTTAAATGTTGGCCATAAGAGGTGCTACTCAATGTAATTCCAATATTTGACTTAATATGGCAGATGCTAGCATCTAAACTTTGAATATTTACTCAAAATACTGTTTATTTGATTGGAATGATCTTGTAAGATTTTCTGATCCCATAAAAAAAAATTAGTACAAAGAATGTATCTTCCAGTAGCATCCTGAAAGTTCTTCCTTAAGACAAAACTAAATATAGTCATGCAAAAATAAACACATTCACCTAAGTACAAACACACAGAGAAATACAGATATAATATTACCTGACAAATGTGGCTCAGGTCTTATCTAGCATAAGGCTAAATCTGATTTATTTTATTCGTTACTATATTGAAGAAATTCAAGAAAATAGAAAAAATATCTTCCAGTTTTTGTAAGACATAGAAGAAAATAAGTTATATTTTTTTGGGGGGGGAGGGACTATGACATGCTCAGAATGAATTATCTAGTATTGAACTATGCAGGCAAAGATACAGGAAGTATCATCTCACTAATTTGTTTCATTTCATTCCTGCGACAAAACAAATCTAACCCTACCATGTGGCAGAACCAATACACAGCTTAGCTAACTATTAAGTCTTTTCTATAAGAGCCCACACAGACAAGGCCTTACTATTCTCTGACCATAAATAACAGATAGAACTTTTTCATTTAAAAAACCCACCCAATTCATTTCGCATCCTATTTGACTGTTTCTAACTTTTAATACTCTGTGCACTAATCCATCAATAGCCTTTCTTTGCAGAGTCAATGATTATTTATCAATGTTTTATCCACTGCAAAACAGATTTATTTATTTATTTATCTATCTATCTATTTATTTATTTATTTAAGTGGACATGTTGATCACAGTAATGCACTTGCCCACCTGCTGATCTAAGGTCCTGTCTAGCTCTGGTAACTAGCTCTTCTGTGGCTAATGTTTGTAAGTTGTGACAAGGTTTCTGTTAATTTTGGAAGATGGTTCCATGTACCTGCAGCATTTACATTTGTTGTTTTGTTTCAGATCTTCTAAACTCCTACATGCAGTAGCCTCACCCTTAACATACACAAGCTGAAGCAAAGCACAGTGGTGCCTTAAGATATGGATGTCATTAAGCTGTTAATTAAACATATCAATAAATGACTCCTGATCATACTAGTGTTTCTGCACAGAACCCACGAAAATTCAGGTTGGAAGGGACCTCCTGTTCAAGGCTGGGTCATCTTTGAGGTCAAACAAGGTTATTCAGATCTTTTACCAGTCTGGACATGTCTCTGGAAAATAGTATCCTGACTACCTCCCCTTAAAAGCTTTGGTTCATATTGTGTATCGGCCTTAGACTTCATCATCTGGATTCCTTTCAAACTAAATTAAACTGGAATGTATGTTTTTGTAGGGGTGTGTGGAAGGAGACTGGTTCCTTCTTTAGGGATATCTGCTCAAGGATATTAAGTGAAGGAGGAAGCCACAAACAAGAACATACAGGGATAAAAACCTGACCAACAAATGATAAAGGAGGCAGTGAGGAGAGCCAAACCTGGTCAGTCACATTAATAGATGAGGATATGTGGGAGAGTGAGAACATTTATTCCAGTAAGCCCATATGATCAAGGACCTTGTAAACAGAGTTTATAAGAAAGAGAGAAGACAAAAAACCCCAAAACAAACAAAAAAAAACCCATGCAGAGACACTGACAAAATGAACAAGGAGACAATGACAAGAAACAAACCTCACCTCTCACAGTAATTGATAGTCTATCAAGAAACTACAGGTGTCATTTCCAGGAAAATCAACTTGGACTTTGCAACTAGTGAGACTGTAAACCAGAGGTCACCCTGGACACCCAGCTGGGAGGGTGTGAGGAAATCAGTAGATCTGTACAAACCCATGAGTGATGTGCAGGGGTAGGGGGAGCAAGCAGGAACAAAGGATAGTAGACAGAAACAGGTATGAAAGGGGCTGGTCACATATAAAACATTCTTCTGGCTGAGCCCTGCATCTGGTCACTACAGTCTGTCCTATCTTCTAACTAATTTTTTTCTCAGGTGCCTCTCTGCGTAATCTCTCTCTCTATCCTGTGCATACAAGTGCTGCAAGACCTAAATGCCAGCCACCGGTGGGAGCTGTGTGAGTGGATTGAGTGCCAGCTACCAGAGACAGACCGGGGGTGTAGCCGTCCCTGGCCTGTGGTGTCAGCTAGCGCAGCAAGCAGGGGTCTTTGCCACTACCCACTGGGGCAGGAGCCCTGGTCCTTGGGGCACTGGGCTGGGGTCCAGTACCCAGGCCACAGCTGCTAGAGGAGGCAGCCCAGCTCTTAACATCCCTTAACATGCTTAATGTTTTCTAGTTGCTAATTGATGTTTGGTCCATGGAACAACATGAGAGCAAGCCTGAAATAAATCTGCCAACATGAGTATAGCATGAATGTCAGGTCCTTGTACTGAAGATTTCTCCTCACAGGTCTGCTCCCATTGAACTGCACACTTGTTAGTGTTAAAATAGCCTTAAGTGTATAGCTTTTTCAATTACATATACATTTAATATTTGAGTCATATATCAGGCAGACCATTCTCTTGGCTAGTGTGGAATTTGGATAATGAGGTGGGATTCCTGTGCACAAAGAGCTGTTGAGACTGCCCTTGCTATCTCTTGTGCGAGCCGGGGGAGTGGAGACTCACCTGGCTAACACAGGGTGCAGATAAGGAGGGGGTCCTGTGGAGGCAGGACAGCCCTGCTTATGGTCAGCAAAGACAGTAAGATAAAAGGAATGTGAGAGGTCCTTTGTTTCTTTGAAAAGGCTTCGTGTCCGATAACTGACCTTTGCCTCATTACCTGTGAAATGCATATTACAACTCACACCCCTGCATATGCTAATGAAGATTATAGAGGTCATGCTAAACATATATGACTATAGCACTCGTCTCTCCACCCAAATCATGCTACACGTCACATATGGGGGGGGGGAACCTCATAGTTTTGGGGATAAAAGACAGAGAAAATGATTGTTAAGGTGGGAGAGAAGAACCTCGATACCTGACGGACCAGTCGACGGGCTGCGTTCTCTTCCTCCACCCCAGGCAGGGACGCCTCTCTGGGTAAGCGCTGCGCCTCTCACCCTCTGGGTGAAAGTTATCCCCGGGTTCTTGTATTACTATCAAGTTTGCTAGCAATATTAACCTTAATTAGTAGCACTATTGTAGTTAGTGAATTTATCAACGGCAATCTCGAATCTGTTTCTGTCGCTTTCAATAAAATAACTAATTTCGATTTTTGTGCATCTGCTCAGTGCAAGTCCTTTTGTTGGGGCTCTGATAAATGGGTCAGTGAAAGTCCTGGGACTCTGACAGACAAATTTCGAAACTGCATTCCTTTTAACGCGACAGCTAGGCAGCTAAGTCTGTATCTCTTTATGAAATAGAAAGTCTTACATTATTGTATGATCTCCTTTAGTTATTTAAAACAGATCCACACTGTGATCAATAATCATTCTATTTCAGTGTGGTATTTGATTACTATGATCAGAAAATACTGACGAACAGATTGAAAGTCTAACCTAAAGTTAGGCAAAAGTTCTCACTTATTTTCCATCCTTCAACTGAATGTTTTCTCCTTCTTTGTAAACTGTTGGCCTTAGGTACAATACCTTTCTGTAGAAAAGTTTCACATCATCAATTGATTCAAAGGATTGATTTTGTGTGGTTGACTCTAGCATCTAAACTTGAATAATTATCAAAATAACTGTTTCCTGCACTAGACTGAATTACACAAAAATTAGATTCTCATTAGGAGATCTTTCTACACAAGAACTTTGCTAAATAACTGTTATTTGCATATGGAATGTGTGACAAGTATTATGCAGAACAAGTTATACTTGTTCTCTCTTAACAGGAGAAAATGTACATGACAACAGCACAATTTGCACTAGTTTGGAGATATGCCTGCAGCAAAAGGTCAAGTAGTAAGATATAAAGATGCCTACACTTACTGACAAGTATTTAAACTTGTCAAGAATAATAAAAATAAATATTCCAGCACAGAGAGTAAAAAGGCCTTTGATAAGAGAAGAAGAACTAGTAGAGGAGCATGGGAAAAAATCTACATGAAAGAAGAGCAAAAATAAAAGAAAACTGGATAGAAACACAGGGAGGATTTGAAGCAAGAAGAATAATGGTAAAATAAATTGAAGAAACTATTAAACTCCAGAAAATCATAACTGATGAATGGAGGGTGGGGACTAATGTATAAGATACACAAGTATTACTCTATCTTGTAGAAAGAAACTAAAAATGGTATGATGAACAAAACCAAATAAAACCCAGATGTTTGTTATGCTTCTATCAGATGCTGCAAGGGTCCAATCTTTCACTGTTCTGCAATGAAAGGATGTTAGTACTATTTAATAGGTCATTTACATCTATATAAAGACACAAGGAAATGGTGGATCAAGACATGTGAAGAGATATTTTAGTAGTGAATTACAATTAGATATATATTAAAATGGTTTATACATGTTTTCATTTGTGGTATTATGCAGGTGAATTTATTCCTGTTTGTGTGTTACTTAGCTAGCATGTTTAGAAGACCTGAGATTTTTCTTAATTTTGCTTTTTTGTTAAAATTTTAATTATAGCAGGTTTATGTGAGTCTCTTGTGGAAACCTTGTGAACATCTTGTTAATGGAATGCTTTCAGAAGTTTAGGTAGACTGGAAACTAGCAGGTTTTGTTTTTATTTGTATAGTTTGTTTTCATGACGTTTGGCAACAAATATTTTTTATGCTGCCAAACTTTGTAGAGAAAAACCACTTAGCTTCTTCACTTATTATTTCAGTGAAATCTGTTTTGCCTTTTTATATAAGAAGGTCCTGGGAACAATTATAGGATTTGAGGCTTACTGTAGCTTCTTCTGTAAAAGTTAAGACTTTGATAGCAGCCAGATTCTCTGGAAAAGCAAGTAATGATTAGGACAGAGATGGAGAGAGCTCAAGAAAATGTGTTACAAGTTTGGCCTCTATTGTTAAAGATGCTGACAATTTCTTCAGGGAATCGTAACACCCCAGAAAGAATGAATTTGACTGGGAGGGCAAAGTGTTTTATAGAGCTTTTTACCTACTTGAATATCATGACTGAGGAAGTTTTAAACAAAAAAGTTAATCTTCTATAAATAGTATGGAGAATGAAATAAAGAAAGGGAAGGAGAGAAATATTTAGTAAAAGATGAAGTGAAAATAAGTGGGGAAACACTGAGAAACTAAAAAAGGTAAGCAAGGAATTATTGTATTGGAAAGTAAGTATATATTTCAAACATTAAGGCTTTACTGGGCTTCTGTGTATATTTTTTTTACTTGTCCTACATCTAGTAATTTCTTCATTGATATAACGATTTGTTCATTCCTATCTTGCTCATTAAACATCTTAATTTAAACTTCACTATCCTGCAGATGTCTTGCTGAGATATTCTTATCATTATTTCCCCTCCCATTTAAAAAGCACAACTTGTTTTCAGGATACAATTTTTCATTACTCACAGTGATTTGGTTTGTGGTACACCATTGCTAATTGGTGCAGGAAGTCTACAATTATCCAGGTATGTTCTCATTTAATATTTAATGATTGATCGTAGTCACTTAGAGATTTGGAGCACTGTAATGCAATTGAATAGGAATAATATCCTCCACTTCAGAGAATTTGTGATGAAGAACATAAATACATAGTTGATATTTGCATATTCAGATACAAACATAAATATTTACACGCACCTACAGAACTAAGGCCAATCTATCCAAATTAATTAATATTGAATGCAATTCAAATATCGGGGGGGGAGGGTGTTCAATTTTTTGGTGAATTCTGCATGATGTCAGTTGTATTTACAGTGTCCATTTAATTTCTACTTCTAACTAGGATTAGTGTTGTAATAACTTTAACAGAAAAGATCCTCAGGTTTAAAAAAAAAAAAAAAATCAGTGAAGAGAAGGAAGAAGGAAGGCCATTTTTTCACCTGTATGGTTGGCTTTAGAACTCAAAATGTCAATTTCTGGCATTTCCCTTCTCTATTTTTAAAATCAGTCTGATTCTCAGAAATTATGGACATTGGATTTTGTTTATTAAACCTTTGAATACAACTGGAAAAGAGCCCCTGTAAGAAAGTGTGAGTCTCAATATTTAAGAGTTTCCCAATCTCCTGTTGCAGATGGGTATGATTAACTCTAATTTTGCCTATTTTCTTTTCCTATGGTATATACATAACATCTGTGTCTGTACTTTTGTCACATGGGGAGCATACTAGAAGAAAAATATCTTATAGACTTGTAGCTTATTTTGTATGTCCATACTTATTTCTGTAAAAGTCCATATGCTTTTATAATGCATGTTTTATATTTGCAGGTTTTTTCACATTTCCTTTATGTCTCTCAGAGCTAGAATAGCACATCTAAATGAGTTTAATTCACCAATAGATGTACTTTATTCTCCAAGATGTAGTAGTTCACAGAATCACAGAATAGCTGGGTTTGGAAGGGACCTCTGAAGGTCATCTAGTCCAAACCCTCTGCTCAAGTAAGGCCACCTAGATCCCAGAGCAATGACCTTGAGTATCTCCAAGGATGGAGACTCCACAATATCTGTGGGAAACTTGTGCAATCAGTCACCTCACAGTAAAAAACTGTTTCCTGATGTTGAGATGAAATCTCTAAGTTTCTGTTTGTTCCCACTGCCTCTTGTCATATCATTGGGCACCACAGAAAACAGCCTTTAATTCAGTAAATGCTCAATATAATACAATGATGAAGTTTTAATTCTAAAGGTATTTTTCTTCAAGTAAAAGATAAAGATACTCCTTTCTTCTGCCTCTAATATCTATAATCAGAGTAGTGAATTCTTGGAAATTAAAGGCTCCCATTCAGAAAAGCACTGAAACATAGATTATGTCTCATTGATATAAATGAGGGTTATGTGCACATCCAAACTTAAACAAATATCTAAGAGCTTTCTTGAAAAGGACATGAATGTAAACCTATGTTAATGTTTTCCTTAACTATAGGAAGGAGTTGAGCCATTATAACTATTAAATTACTGCTTAAGAATTTATATGTAACTTTCAGAGTCAACAGAATTCTTTCAGCAAGAAATTGAAAATAGCTACTTAAACACAGCATAAAAGTAGTTAATATATATATTACCATCACAGGTGTAAATTAAAGAGAGAAAGATTCCCACTTTCTGTGTCACATCAATGAAAAGCAGTTTCTGCTATGGCCAGCCATAGCTCATATATTTTACTGTCTGTACTGATTCATTACTAGGAGTGAGTAACAGGGCTATTTCAATAAAAACGCAATATAAAAAACCAAATCACACTTACATAACTGCCTACATACAAGTACCCCACACAGCAGCAGCACAAAACTCATCAAATCAAGTTCCATTTAATTAAAAGCTCAGTCAAACAGATCAGTATTAAGTTCAGTCAAAAATGGCTATTTTGTGTCAATGCATTTGATATTAGGATATAATGAAGATGAGGTGCATAACTGCCAAATGGCTTAGCACTCGATGAGCTCAGTAAGAACTTTTGTATTACAAAAAATGGTTCTCTGGCCTACAAAAGTCAACAAAGAGAACACGCTACTCAGATAATAAGAGCTGAATTGGAAGCAGTGTAGGATTTGCAGTTTCAAAGCACCACTTGTAACTTTTAAAACTTGTATTGACAATTTAGTTAGACGTTTTTGCAAGAATTCATGTTCACATGATATTTAATCAAAGTTTTAGTGTAAGTATTTCTGCTGAAAAATACACAGCCTTTTCTTCTGCAGTCTTTTTCTGTATAGTTACTTGATCTGAGGTTAAATAACTTCATTTTCTATTATTGAACTGTTTCCTTTTTGTACTGACAAACAGATACAGAAAATGCAGACATGAAATTCTAATTCTATAAAGCTGAAAGAAACAGAATTGATACTACTTTCTTGGGCAACTCTAGAGCTAAGATCTATGTTCAAAAAAATTCTCAGGTATGTAGCCTGAGAAAAGTCTTCACTGATTTCTGTGTTTTTATGCAAAGTTATGATATGTCTTGTCAGCTTTAAGGGTGGTAACCTAATCTTTCTTTTTTTTTTTTCCTGCAAAAATTCTTTCTTGCCTTGTACAAAATCAGAGGCTTTCAAACTTTTTCAAACAATAGTCTTTCCAATTGCTCTTTTCTCCAGATACTTGATCATAGCTCAGCTCATGATGGTTGGCGCAGCAAGAACAGCTCTGTATGCTGCCCATAGATTTGAATTTTGAATTCTGCTTCACCTCTATCTGACATGTGTCTCCTACTTTCTCTCTCTTGTATTCCTTATATTATTTTGGATTTATTGTCAAAACATCTGTCCAGTATCTGCTTCCTTGATCTTTCATTTTGAACTAGATAACATCCTTTGCTTAATGAATTATAATTGCTTTGACAAGAATTAATTCTAGAATTGTTTGCTTTTCATTATTTTGACTTTAAGTGTCAAGACGCCAGCCAGAAGGTAAGCTCTTGTTAGTAAGCTGCTATCCCCATTGGTTCCAGACTGTCAGACTGGAATTTCAGCTTCACATCATGTCTAAATAGATCAGTAAACTTTCTTTTTATATATAATTAACAGTATTTGTATGCTTCTTTGTACAAGAATTGCTATTCTCATGGCTGTAATACCTTTCAGTAGTACTCCTTGGTATGAGACAACGGAGATTTCTTTTGATAGCAAAATTTTTAGTTTGAAGATACATAGTATAGTGTTATTTAATTTTCCCTCCCTTGTCCTCCACATTTATGAAGCTTCAGTTCTGGTTCATTGTTAGCCTAAATCACTCCTATCAGTCAGAAATTTTTTTTCATTTTCTTTTTTTCCCCTTTCCCTTCTTTTTTTTTACCTATGTCAGATTACATGGCTCTGTGTGATTGATTGAAGTACAACACCTCAGGTCAAAGAAATCTAAATATAAAAAACAAAGTTGCAATAGGCAATTTTAAAGCAACTTTTTAAAAGCAACATTTTAAAATTTGAGAGTAAATGATTTCATCTGTAAAAGCCACATGTAGTGATATTTCTCAGGATCGTCGTCTTCTCTTTTCCAAACTACTCGCCAACTAATGTAATGGCAGATATAATTAAGCTGCTAATATGATATTAGTCAAGTTACAGTCCAGGAATCATCTTAAAGTTCTTAATATACATAGGTCAAAATTGTCATATCAAAACTTAATATAGGATAGAAATCTTGTCCGTGATAACCATAGAAGTTATGTAAAGTAGGAAAGAAAAAGTATTTTATTGAAACCATTGAAATGATCAAAAATTAATTGCTTAGTTGTTGGTTCAACAGATTTGCATTACCCTTGATCTAAAATGGACATTACATCAGCATTGCTATGCTGAGAATCACTTAGGAATTTGCATTGATTTATGAACTTATATATTACATGCTGGACTTCCCCCAGAAGTCACACTGCAAATGAGAAAAAATAAGAAAACCCAAAATACTTCATCTGACCAGCAGTTAGATGGCTAACAATTGGCAACTATTTAGATTGAGAAAACTGGGGGACCATTTAAAAAAAAAAAAAAACCAACAAACAAGCAAACCCTTATCCTATTTGGGAAATGAGCCTACTTTAGCTGGCTGTTAGTTCTGAGTTTTTCTAGAGTTTTATCTATCTGTGTTTTTCCAGAGTATGTGGTGTTTTACTATAAATTTTATGAGAAATTCCAAACACTTACTTAAGGAATGAAGGTAAATGAGACACCTGCTTTTCTGCATATCTGAGACAAAAAAGGAGTTCAATGTAATTAAAAAGGCTCAAATACTAAACTGATAGAAAATATACTTGCCTACATAATTGTGTAATTAAAGTGTAGAGTCTAAAAGATGCTGTTGAAATAAAAAAACTTGGGGAAATATTTTAATTTTTTGCTAGTTGGCTATTCAGAATTATTAATTGCATTTTTGGAAGAGATATTAACTATCCTTTCAGATTTCAAATAGTTCTTTTTGATTTTGTATTATTATTAAAAGAAATTAGTGTCTGAGCTAGGTTATCAACAGATTTATTTGTTGGAAATAAAGTATTGAATTAGGTGAACATAGAATTTTATCTAACATAGCAATAACTTTGTTCCTGCTGTTTTTACATGGTACTTAAATTTAAGACATGCCAAGAAGGTGCAAAACATAAAATATGCAGAAATTAATCTATTTCTATCTTAGTTTCCTCACAATGTTGATTTTCTCCACCTATGTTTAGAGAGAAAAACTCAAGGTTGTCTCTATTCTCTTAACAGGTTTCAGCAAAAGCAGCTTCTGTTAACTGCTACATATTCATAATGATTGTAAAATCCTTAATGATAATCAGCTGACTTTATAACTTCCTAAACGATAAAAATAGGGTTTTTTGATCATTAGGATGTAGGTATCTCAGCAGATTCTTGCATATATGCTTTTATATATATACACACACATACACATAAATACATATATAAATATACATAGATATAGATCTATAGATGTGTATATATATGTATATGGAGAGACAGAGGGACTGAAAGTGAAAATATGTGAGCTAGGAGCTCTGCTGCAGAGCCTCAGAAGCTACTTCCTACCTAACCATTTCATAGACTTTTTGCAGTTTTGGCATACAGCAAAATGATGTTTGTGGAGGGAGCACTTGATTAGCAGACATCTCTCAAGTTATGTTAAAAAAGCAGGAGGAAACTGTTATTCTCCACCAGGTAGGAGATACAACTGGATAAACTTCTCCTGTCAAGTGTTTCTTATATAAAAAGAAAACTTTCATTAGGGACTGAGAATTTCAAAGGACAATTCTCATACCAAAATAATTTGAAACGCTTCATCTTTTTGAATGCTAGGACCGTGATTATAAAGTTCGAAACTATGTACAAGAAAGAGCTATAGCTAAAACCCAAGGGACATTCTATAGGTATTTTCTCTTCTGGTTAGAATCTTTTTCCAGCCTGAATTGTCCTCTGCAGATGGCCTGCTCTGTACCTTGGTTTTTTATAAACACCAACTTCTAAACACCAGGTCATAACTTAACAGGACCACTTCATTTATCAACTTCCTGCTTTAATATCAGAAAACAATGTCTCCTCCCAGAATGCCTGAAGTTATGTGCTATATACAGTAAAAGGGCACACAGTACTCAGAAGGTTTATTGGGCAATTTTTAAAAAGTCTGTCATCTTGGTCTGATTTTTATTGTGTGTGGGTTAATTTCTAAATAGCAATTCACATCATCAGAGTGCTGTGGAATTGCTGTGATTGTCGTATGAATATCATCAGCATGAAGCAACATTACTCTGTATATTGGCTATGTGCAGCAGCAACAATTAGAGATCTTCTTTAGAAAGGAAAAAAGAAGTAAAAAATGTGTATAATCAAACAATCAGTTTAAAACCTGCTATCATTCAGACAAGATACCTGGTATTTGATACTAAATTAATGTAAATCAAAGCTTTTCCAGAGTCAGTAATTGTCAGATCCTCAGCTTGACATGATTTGTTTTTAGCATGACAACACCAAAGGCCAGTGATTAAGGGATTAAAGTGGGAATTAATTTATGAACAGCTGAAAAGGAAGACAAAAAGGATGAAATAGCTTCTTAGTAGTTCTGCTTAAAAATCATAAGACACAATAAACTGTTACCTGTATTGCTAGTTAGGAATGTGATGGCAGAAGTTGATTTTCTGTTTCTATCTGAAACTAATTCAGTTTTACAGCTTTGTCTGGATATTGTATTAGACCAACATATACTATAGACTGTGATTTTGCCAGCTCTATTTAATCAATTTTTAAAATTTTACTTGATGAATAATGCACATTTCTAGAAGAATCAATAGCAGAAGTAGAAGCTCAAAATAGTTTTAACTGCATATAATATAGTGCTTTAATTCCCAATATGCTTAGCAATTTATGTGTTTCAGTTTGCATACAATTATTGCAAAGAACTGAATCATTCATATAAAAACAGATGGGTGAATTTTATCTTCAACATATAATAGAGTTTAGAGCATAAGATGAAAATGAATAAACAGATGTAAGTAAAATCTGCATGCTACATATTTAATCTTTTTTTAAATTCCTTTTTGCAAGTTTGTTGGGTTTTTTTTTTCAGTCACTAAATAAAGCCAAGCTCTGTCCTCAATTACAACTCTTAAACTCTGTAGGAAGTAATTTTTAACTTATTTTTTATTATTGATTAACTTACTAGGGAAAAAAAAATTGTTCTCACTCTACCCATGTATTTTTTTCCTTTTCTTCCAAAAAATGTTTCTATCCCAAACCCAAGCTTTTGGCAATTTAGTGTACATTTGTGGGAAAAGGTTTGATTTTTTTTTGTCATCACCTAGAAAGTGCAGCTGTATTTTGCTTCCATAAGTTGACTTCTGATAGATGGTAAATGTATGTTTACATTCACCAAAGTCCTCTGTATTACATTGTTACAGTAGTGACTTTATTTTAAAAAATAATCAGCCCCAATTTTTTTCCAGTTTCAAGATTTGAAATAAAGCTTATTTGGTTGTTTATGTGCAATAGAAAACTGTAGAAGTTAAGATTTAAAGCAATGTTATGCTTTATTCTCTCTAGTTCATCATGATTGATTCAATTTCTTTTCAGCTTGGCACCAAAAGAAACTTCCTTTCCAGTTCTGAAAGACAGTTATCTTTACTAATATGACGAAGAGAAAAGATTATTATTCTTTACATGTAATATCATCTCACGCAGTAGATCATGTTCTAGATAGAATGTATTTCTGTGATCAATTACTTTGAAATAGTCAGTTACGTATTATGCATTAATTACAGCAAGATCATACAGGTGAGATTGTAGCATTCCATTTGAGATGTTGCAGAGGGAAGAAAGGTATGTTTTCTACACTTTGTGACATAGACCATCTTCTTACCCCCAGTGAAGCTGTCCATATATGTACAAGAAAAATATTGTATGTTAGACTTTTCCTAGCCTTGTTCTGTTGAAGTTTACACATTCTGACAGTGGGTAAAGCTGTAAATTTTCTTCTAAAATGTTTATGTTAAAATTTCAGTTAAAAAGAACCCTGCAACCTAAGTATGCATGAACAGTTTTTCCTGATACAGGTCTTAATGACAGGCCTCCAGACTACTGTGCACCATTAGTGGAAGTACCCTTTTCCTCCAGACAGACCTGACACAGAGTCAAGTGACAAACTTGCCCAGACAAGCTAGCTGAGCAATTCCAGTAAGTCTGCCTTCAAAATCTGTACAAAGTGCTGAGTGGCTTTGATTAAGAGTTAAAAAACTTTAAATGGCTTCACTCATCTCCATCTACTCAGCAGGTGTATTTCTGGTTTATCACCATGGCATTTGAAATCAGGTAGACCACTCTTCCCAAGAGCCCTGCTTTGAACATTGAGTGACCAAACCTGTACATCTTCTTGCTGGAAACTCACTGCAGGGTACTCTCATGATAGACAGGAATGTGTTTGGTCTTTTTCAGGGATTGGTTTAGACTCATGCATTGTTTCTTAAAAATCCTGTAAATAGATCTAAGGTATGTATTTGATCAAAACATTCTTTCTTTCACTGAGAGAAATTACTAATCCTACCTAAAGGTGGCAGGCGCAGTACTGTGGCAGTCATAAAAGGGAAATGTGTGTTGCCCTCTAGTGGGTTTAGCTGTGTCTTCTCTCAATTTAGTAAAACAGGACTTAGAGATCACTCTGCAGATGAAGGTGACTTTTTCCCACTATCCCTGTCTCTCTGCCCAATGGTATGCCAAGAAATGCAAGGAGGTGTTCCATATTGTTTCCATGCTGAACCTCTCCAGTGAAAACTTCTCCAGTTCAAAACATGTGCTCTCATACTCTCAGAGCTGCATTTCAGCTAATTATCCTTTCTAAATTTGATAGGATTGAAGCAATACCTTCAGTTTTATGGTTTCATGTATAGTGATGCAGGTCACAGGCACCTGACTTGGCAGTTGGCCAGAGGCTCCTGAGAGGAAGATCTTCTTAGTTTGGGATTATGCTGGTGTATCTTTTGCTTTTCCTGTATAAAGACTAAGCCAAGCTTGTGTTTGCCCTGAATACACTAACCTGATGTTTAGATTTGCTTTTAACTCATACTACAGTTATAAACATTTTAATACTATTACTCTCCTTGATGCTTACCTGGTTACCTGCTTATTTTTGGTGGTTCTGTTGTTTCCTCCTTAAAATCCTACCAAGCTACCTAGTTCATGACAGTAGCACTTTTCCACCTTGGTGCTTTATATGAAATAATCAGTAAAAAAAATTGTGAGAGAGAGAAACTTTGATAGAAATTAGAGAGGAATGGCTCTGGCAGTGAGGTTGATTCTATCCCTTATATTATCATTATAAATATTATTCATGATTGCCACTATCTTAGAATAAACCTCTGTAAAGAGACCTCATGAAGTCATCTATATCATTCTGCATACCTCAAAGAAGGATGACTTAAATAATTTTAACAGATATACTCTTGCAAGTTCTTAAATTATGGTGACTCCCCAGACCATTATTCCGAAATTTTACTATTGTTATGACTAGAAAGCTTCTCCTAATGTCTAACCTAAGTCCTTCTTTTTGCAACTCAGATCCATTATATTTTTACTTATCCACATTCACTGAGGACTATTCCGTTTGATGCTTTTTATGTATCTGAGAACAGCTATTGTATCCCTAAAACTTGTCTTCTTTTTAAGCTAAATAAATATTTTTCAGTCCTTCCTTGTAGACCACTATTTCTAGATCTCTGCTTATCTTTTTCTTCTGCACTCATTATATTGCTAATTTCTTGAGCTGCAGTGTACAAAAATAACAGTATTTCAACCAAAGCTATTGACTAATTATTTTCTCTATTTCCTATTTATGCATTCATATATATATATACACACACACACACATATATTTAATAACAGGATCACATTGTTGACTCATATCTATCTAGTGATCTGTTATAACCACAGACCTTTTTCTGAAGAACTGTTCCCTACTTCTGTTCCTATAAAAGTATGCATGTCTATTGACAATCTCTGACTTGGCAAATTGAAGGGCCGGAAGAAGGATCCGGGGAACTACAGGCCTGTCAGCCTGACCTCGGTGCCAGGGAAGATTATGGAGAGGTTCATCTTGAGGGGGCTCACAGGGCATGTGCAGGACAACCAAGGGATCAAGCCCAGCCAGCACGGGTTCATGAAAGGCAGGTCCTGCTTGACCAACCTGATCTCCTTCTGTGACCAGGTGACCTGCCCAGGGGATGAGGGAAAGGCTGTTGATGTTGTCTACCTGGACTTCAATAAAGCGTTTTGACACTGTGTCCCATAGTATTCTCCTGGAGAAACTGGCGAATCGTGGCTTAGACAGGTGCACTCTTTGCTGGGTAAAATACTGTCTGGACGGCCAAGCCCAGAGAGTTGTGGTGAATGGAGTCAAATCCAGTTGGTGGCCGGTCACAAGCGGTGTCCCCCAGGGCTCAGTTTTGGGGCCGGTCTTGTTTAATATCTTTATCGATGATCTGGATGAGGGGATAGAGTGCTCCCTCAGCAAGTTTGCAGATGACACCAAGTTGGGTGGGAATGTTGATCTGCTTGAGGGTAGGAAGGCTCTGCAGAGGGATCTGGACAGGCTGGATCGATGGGCCGAGGCCAACTGTATGATGTTCAACAAGGCCAAGTGCCGGGTCCTGCACTTGGGTCACAACAACCCCACGCAACGCTCCAGGCTTCGGGATGAGTGGCTGGAAAGCTGCCCTGGGGAAAAGGACCTGGGGGTGTTGATTGACAGCCGGCTGAAGATGATCCAGCAGTGTGCCCAGGTGGCCAAGAAGGCCAACAGCATCCTGGCCTGTATCAGAAACAGTGTGGCCAGCAGGAGTAGGGAGGTGATCGTGCCCCTGTACTCGGCACTGGTGAGGTTGCACCTCGAACACTGTGTTCAGTTTTGGGCCCCTCACTACAAGAAAGACATTGAGGTGCTGGAGTGTGTCCAGAGAAGGGCAACGAAGCTGGTGAGGGGTCTGGAGCACAAGTCTGATGAGGAGCGGCTGAGGGAACTGGGGTTGTTTAGTCTGGAGAAGAGGAGGCTGAGGGGAGACCTTATCGCTCTCTACAACTACCTGAAAGGAGGTTGCAGAGAGGTGGGTGTTGGTCTCTTCTCCCAAGTGACTAGTGACAGGACAAGAGGAAATGGCCTCAAGTTGTGCCAGGGGAGGTTCAGGCTGGATATTAGGAAAAATGTGTTTACTGAGAGAGTGGTGAAGCATTGGAATAAGCTGCCCAGGGAAGTGGTGGAGTCACCCTCACTGGAGGTGTTCAAGGAACGTGTGGGCGAGGCATTGTGGGACATGGTTTAATGGGCATGGTGGTGTTAGTCAATGGTTGGACTTGATGATCTTACGGGTCTTTTCCAACCTTAGTGATTCTGTGATTCTGTGAAATCTAGCCTTGGAATACCACTGAATTCAATTTTGACTTCCTAAATATAGTTTCTGTTTATTTCAATTGGATAATTTTTAAGAGCATTACTGATAGAACCAGATCATATGCCAGTGAAACCCTGTTCTTTGCATCTTTTTCTTTGGACAGTGAACAGCAAGTAATTTCACTCTGTCCAGCTCTATGGCCACTTCTTAGTGAATTAATCTAGAGATTGTTTTCCTAGCTTGCTTAGGAAAATAGAATGCAAAGGAATGTCAAGTCAAGTTTTTTTACATCCCAGATATTTTAGCTCTATTCTGTTCACAAAGCATGCTATCACATTACAGAGAAAAGAAAAAAATGTATGTAACTTGTTCTTTTCATTTCATGGTGATTTTTGTTTTCTTGCAGATACATGCAAATGCTTTAATTTGCTTCAGTATTTCTCTGATACCTGAAGGTAATTTGACTGATTTACAGTTCTTCCCCCTTTTTTCATGAAGATCCCAGTTTATCTTTGTCCTGCCTTTCAATACAATGCACTATTTAAAGATAACTGTTAGCAAACCTAAGATTGTTACAGCCAGATCTGCATGCATCCAGACCAGAATCCGTCGGGTCCAACAGATAACTTTGATGGTTTTGTATTGATTACTTTCACAAAATATTCAGATAACAACCACAATAAATACAACTACAATGGAGTAAGATAAACCTTGAATAAAGAAAGAGCAAGTTAGAGAGTATTTGGCTAAATTGGAGGCTTTCATAAATAATCTCTGACTTTTCTTTTTCTATCAAAGTTGAGATCTTATCCTTTGTCTCTAATATTGTGTTAATGCCCTTTTTTTCTGATATTAATTGCATTAACTGTCTGATTTATACTGACCTTTTTATTTAAGATGGATGAACACTTGCATTGTAAAGAAGCATTCAACACTTTGGCCCTTCTCAGGCTCATTTTTGCTAGCTTTAGTAGTCCACTAAATAAAGAACCATTACTAACCTTAGTCACTGTCCTGTTGCTAATATAGAACATGGATTTGTTAATCTTGTTGTCTCTATTTGTGCCTTGGGTTTTTTTTAATGGTTGGCCATACGTGCTGTAAAATTTGTGTTCAGTACCCGTAGGCAGATCCCATTTTTTCAATATTTCTCTTCTGCCTCATGTAAAAAAGCAGATCTGATTCCATTCCCACACTGAATGAAGCTTCTGTTTTTTCAAATCTAGCACAACACATACACTTTATACTATCACCCTACCTTCTTGCATGCATGTGCAAAATAGATAAATCTAGACTATCAATAGTTATGCTAATTCAAAATATGAAATAATGAATTGGTATTATCAGAAGCTTGGCATGTGATCTCAGGGTAAATTCTTTGAAGGTAATTAATTTATTATTTTCTAATTAATGACTTTCAGATTTTAATTATAAATGTAATGTCTCCTTATAGAAGTATAAAAAAAATAAAGGCAATAGTACCATAATTTGGTTTAGTATACAAACTGTCTAATTATATTGTATATCTATTAATATGTCTATGTTTGTACCATGCACCAGGCATTTATGGTGTGCTTCTTTGGTCAAGAAGTTACACCCTTCTTAGAAGTGAACTTATATTTTTACATTTGGGTTGAACTTGAATTATTTTCCATGAAAGAGTGAAAAAGATTATCTCAGTGGTCTAGAACATAGTTATGAATTCCAACTGACTGAACTCCAAGATACTTGAAAAAACTGAAAAAAGGAATGGAACGGTTGATTGTTGTAACAATGTACTATTGGAGCAGCTATGGGAAAAGAAAAAGGCTGTTAAAAATGTTCCACTTTGCTCAAACTTTTTTGGGGAAAGCTTCGGTTAGGGTTTTGGTTTGTTTTGTTTCTTTATGCAATAATGTTTAGAAATTAAACACACCTTTCTTTTCTGTTTCTCCTTTAATTCCTCACCTTCTCTTGTTTACTCCTTTCCATTTGACAATGTGGTAGGAAAGGTGAAAACACTAGAAAAATAGGAAAAATGTGATATTGAATCCTGCTTGAGTAACAACTGGTTTTTAAATTTTAGGATTTCTTCATTCATCTCATATCCATTTTTTCCATCCATTAAGTAATCTATCAAGGAAGTTTTGGCTTTACCCTTGCTCTAATTCTTCACATATAAGTTCCCTTTTAAAAATTGATGGTAAGTTCTACATTCTGTACTGTGTTAGGAACTACATGCTTTTTAATATCAGGTTTAATTTTGAAATCTTGAATAAAATCTCTGCGCATTTTGTCAGACTTTTTTTTTTTAATGGAACAACTTTTTTACTAAATGTCTGAAATTTCTATAGGAATATCTATTATATTTTTATAATCTACATATTTTTCTGTCTTATACATGTATTACATGTATAAATCCAACTTAAAACCGTGCAACACTGTTAATAGTTTGCTTGATAGACAAGATCAAGATTGGATTAACTGGATATGGATTAATGCATTTGTTTTTCAGTAGTGCCAAAAAGCACTGAGCATTAGAGCTACACTATGCCAATCATGGTAAAAACATTTGTCCAATTTGTTCTGTTTCTTTGCTCTGATAATCAAGATGGAACAGTGAATCAAGAAGACAACACAGGATAGTAAATCAACAAGAAGGAGAGAGAAATCAGTCTTTCTATGGATGGCCTTCCACACAGACAGAATATAGAAAACTATAAACATCTACTGGAAAATGGAGTTTTGAAATAAGATGCTTCTTACTGGAAGGCTCCTTATTGCATGCTGCAGTTACAGATTATCTGGATAAACTCTGATTAAACAGAAGAGAATTTGTTCCTTTCACACACATGGGAGAATGTGCAAATAATTCTTCTTTACATAATGAAACAACTGCAAATGAGAAATATATTATTATAAATTATCTCTTTTGTCACCCATTAGGTGGGAAACACATTACTTTAATATCTTTCAAACTGAGAAGCATAATTATTTGATGAGACCAAACTCCATTACTTATCTCATCCTCTATTTATAATGTATTAGTTTTACAAGTGATTATGGAGAAGTTGGTTAATCTAAGCAACAAATCAGTAATTCAACCCGATAGTTAAATTCCATGAGCTGCTTCTGTATTGATGTGGACACACAGTTAGTGACTTGTTTACTTTATTTAATATGTTGTCCAACATAAAGTGTATTCTCCTACAGTATACACATCACCTAAAATAACATTAGGGCACATGAACAATTGTATGAAAAGAAGACTGGATGAATACAGAAGGAAATGGATTGATTAAAAGGCATAATGCAGCATTTGTTAACAGACCCAGACCAACCTTCTTTCCCTGCTGGTTTAGAACCACCAAGTGTTTTGGCTTAAAGCTCACCAGCAGTTTTCTTTCCTCCCAACAGGCTTGCACTTCACAGTGAGTCTGTACGTTAGAATCACTTTGAAGAGTGAATCTATAGAAAAAATGAAATCTGAACCTCAAAGCTAGCAGGAAATATTTGCAAATGCAAGATCCCATGGAGCAGCTCAAAAAAAAAAAAAAGTATGATGTGCTGAGTTGTCTTTTTTTCCTAGTTTTATTTGGAATGTATTTATTTTAAAGGAGAAGAGAAAAATGTTATCTAGATTAAGGAAAAAAAAGTTGGAGATTTTACTTCTATTTCTATTGACAGCAAACATCAACTGTTATACAATCTGATCTTCTGTAACTGAGCCAGGATGCTGTATACTTTGCAGTATCACCTGTGGAGATTAAGCATTTTCTTAGCTCTGGCTTTCATTCAAAGCAATAGGAGTTGGATTCTGACTCTTGCTGATTACCCACAAAATACAGCCAGTCTTTTTGATGCAACCTTTTCATAAGCAATAAGAAAGATTTCAAGAAAATCCAGAAATAAAACAGACTTTAAAAATTTTCTTTTCTATTGACTTTACACTATTCACAGCGTACTATCTGATGTAACCTTTTTTCATGACTTTCAGTGGACAATCAAGGAATACTAACATGTGGCAATGGCATAATTTCTTCAGTATCTGTTATCTTTTCAGGTAAAATTTGGATCATGTGTAAAGGTATGCAGTAACTGAGTAACGTCCCTTCTAATCTCTTTCTGAGGCCTCTCACCCCCTGTAGAAATGAACGCTGCATTAATGCAAATGCTCAACTATTCAGTGCTTTCCAAAGTGTGACAAAAAGATACCGGTATCGGTAATAGACATTTATTACATGACATTCTATGCTAAATACATATTTTTGTTGGGGGAACCTACTGGAAGAAAGAGGGTTGTACGTTCACATAGCACACAACATTTCTAAATAACTCATTTTAAATGTTTTCTACGTACAATAAATTGCAGGTGATTTGATGACATTATGTGATTAGAAGATTTAAAAGAAAGCACACTATTTCCAGATAAATAAGTATTTTTTTACCTTAATGAAGCTGTATTGAAGATACAAATGCATTTCAGCATTCTTTTAAAGTGTTGTCACAGGATGATCTCTAATGAGTTCTGTGTTCCAATGCAGATTCATTCTTGCATAATTGCTGCAAGCCAGTGTCAGGGCAAAGATTTGAATTCCAGGGAATATAGATCTTCTGGGAGAGGGCTAACCCCCATCTGTGTTAGGTAGCACAAAATCCTTCCTTAATCTAAGGTATCATACCATTACTTTAGAATGTTGTTTTCTGTAGAAAACAGATAGAGTAATATTTGCCTAATGGAAAAGAATTATTTTTGCAAGACTTTTTTAAACAGAAATTTAAAATTGAAACATTCATTGAAGATTTACAATATGAATTGTGGTTTTTATATACAGTTCCATTTTTATCTCTAAAAGGGTTGGCTGAAGTGAAATGTATGACATGAATCTTTTCTTTCTGCTTAAAAGCTTAACTTGTGCATGTATATGTATATTGATGTGTGTCCATAATTGTTCTTTCCATGAAATCAGTTTGAGAACTTAGACACAAGGGGCCCTCTCCAAAGCCCATTGAGGTTTATGGTACCTCTAATGCTGATGTATTTGAAATCTGGTTTAGAATCAAATACACAAACCATTAAGAAAAAATTGGAAAATCAGCTATTAATAACAGTATTTCAATAATCATTCAAAAGAAGAGTTAGAAAACACAAAAGTTAAACAATACTGAACAGATATTGTTGTTGTTTGTTTCCTTCTGTTGAATCAAGTTTAGGCTAGAAAGCAAATGACATTCAGAAGAATACTGGCCATTGGGTTATGTTTTTCACTGCAGATCTCTTTGTGCTAAACTAAAACAATTTTTTTTCTCCACGTCTCATTTATGGCAAACAGAGGCATAGCAATTTGGTGGGACAGTGAGGGCTAGACCTTGAGTATCTTTCAATTCAGCGGGGAAAAAAACGGTACTGAAAGTGGAAGCAATTTATTTTCATATTCTGATCAACATGTTATTTCATCCATGAGTTTATTATTTTATAAAAAACTTCTCTTTGTCCTTCCTCTCTGCAAATCTTTAAAATAGATGTTGTCATCTCAAAATTTATACCTCAGTGCATTCTCAATGTAATTCAATATTTACCATAATACGCCACTCTTCTTCTATGTATCTATGGAAACCATCTACAATTATAATATCAGAATCCTTTAGCATAACGTCATGATAGAAAGACTAGGTCTTATTTATAAAATTAATCTGTAGTGCTCTTGACATCAGCATGGAAGTGATTTTAGGTTTGGATAAAATTATTTGGCATTTGCTTGTTAAAGGACAATTTCCATCTCTAAAATTTTGGAGAAAAAAATTGTATCCTGCTCCTGGTTTTGACCAAGTAATAAGGTCCCTTAGTAACTTGTAGTACACCTCCTGTGATGCTCTTGTGTCATGCTCTGTGTGCTTCTTTGTGTCATTCCTAGCTAAAATTTGCAAAAAAGTTACAATAATGAAAATGTATTTGCAAGCCCTTTTTCTCAACTTTTATAAACATAAACTCTCCAGAATCTTCATCATTTTATAATTATGGCACACAGTATCAATTTGTTTGCTTGCTCTAAGTCTGTGTTATGTTCCCTTCAGAACAAGTCACACCAACATCATGGAAGTTGGGGAAAAAAATAGATTGTTTCTTCTTTGGAGAGCTACTGATCATGGACAAAATATTCCAGAGAAGCTGCAGCTGGGACAATCTGAAGATTAGATTTATTTCAAGATTTAAACATCTAAATTTTTGGTGTTTACATATAGGTGTCCACATATTAATATATATCTTAGCTCCCTTTGTAGTCAATGTAGAGGTAATCAATACAATCAGTGGAACCTAGATATCTGTAAAGTTGACCTATTTGTCAGCTGGTCAGACCTATTGATCAGAACTGAAGTCTATTTCAGCGTGAGTTATCACTCTTTAAGCTCCCTAAGCTTTAATAGTACTGTTCTCCAAAATGATCCAACAGTTCCAAACAGCACTGAGAAGAAAGGCAGAGGTAAGGTTCTAATGCTTAGCAGAAAGGTGGTATAGAGAGGAAGGTGTCATCTCCATCAGAAGCTGTGGAATTCCCAGCAAAGCAGCAGCTTGTTTAAGCAATTGTTAGTAAAGTTTTACACAGAGGATTGCACAGTCAAACAACACACAGCTGAGGAGGATGTCCCAAAGGGGAAGTCATGATAATTCTGTATCTTCAGGTGAGGGGTAGGTCAGAGCATAGAAATAATCAAATAGACAAGTGTAAAATAAGTGCCATTTAAAAAGATCTTTGAGACAGTAAGTGTGGTACACCCACATTTATACAAGCTTAAGAACTATGATAAGAAAACTGGTATGTTATGCCTTAAATGAAGGCAACGCTGAAATCAGAAACTTGACGGAAGGAAAATGATAATACCAAAACAGTATAAAATCAGGCTACAAGATATGTAGGAATTGTAGCATAAAACGTTAGAGTGGTGAAGTAGAAGTATACATTTAAGAGTTCTTAGAATTAAGCTAAATTAAAAGACTTACCACTTCAAGTACCAGAATCTTCACGAATTTAAATCCCAGGCCTAAACAAGATGAGTATAGTAGTCTGTCTATATTGCCACCCAAACAGCTAGAGAGGTGAGACTGACTGCTATATCCTGAGAGAGGTTAGAGAGATTAAGAAATAAACAGGTGACCTCAATTATTCTATGGACAAAGGCCAAATCACAACATGAACCAGAGATTATATTTTTAGGTGATATCAGTAATTGTTTAATAGAATAGCTGGATTGCAAGCCCACAGGAAGAAAATCAACCCTTTATTTGGCTCAGTAAAGTGCAAGGTCTGGTTCAAAATCTCACTGTGCAAGCACCATCTGTAAGAGCAACCATAAAGTACTTACATTCAGCATCCCTACAGGAGAATCAATGGGCAAAGAATTCACTGCTAAATTTTGATAAGGAGAACTAGGTGAAAATGAAAACTCTTGTTAAAAGGAAGCTAAAGGGAACAGCTGCTTCAGAGAATTACATGCTCGCAGGCAGTGCAGAAACTGTTGAAGAAGACCATACTGGTAACACAGTGCCAGTTCACACCTCCTATTATGAAATGCTTGAGAAAGTGTAAAAGGAGGTCAGCATGGCTAAACACCAAAGGGAAAGGTTGGTAGCATCTGAACAAAGAAAAGGATTGTGAAATCTGATAGATAAAATGTAAACATAGTTAGGCCAGAAAAGAGTTTTATGAAAAGCTAAGTTAGGGAATCAAAACTAGTACTAACTTCCTGAGACATGAGGAAAAAGAAGCCCCCCAGAATCTGTAAGGTCTATGGACAGATTGCATAAAAGGAATTCCTAGAAAGGATAATGACACTGTAGAAAAGGTAAATTAATTCTTTACAGGAGTATTCACCATGACAAAGATGGGGAGATTGCCATACCAGAACCTTTTCATGAAGGGGACTCACCAGAGAATCTGGAATTGAGGTAACAGAAGAGTTACAAATACGTAGAATTACCACTACCCAAGCACTAAGACTGGATGGCATTCACCTGGACAACACAACAGGCTTTCTAGGAATTCTAGGACAAAACACGTGAATTGCTAACAGTAATATGTAATCTTGGACTATAAAGTTGGCAATTGTCCTTGCATTCTTCATATTTGGTGGGGGGTGTACATGATACCAAACTTCAGGAAAAGGTTTCAGGGACTCTGTATGCCTCATATCTTCTGTGTATTTGTGTAATCCCCTCCAGAACTAGTGTAAACTTCTTCCATCCACCATTTTCTCTTAGCAAGGGGTTCCACAGATCTGCTGCCTGTTGTATGGGGGGAAAAAAAAAAAACCAAACAAAATCCCACTTATTTTACTTGTTTTAAACCTTAGTGGAATGAAGTGTCTGTCCCACCACTATGAAATATTTCCAGATATAGATATAAACTCTGACCTTTTGAAATTCCAATGAAGCCACCCCCCATCACACATATTTTTTTTTAGCATGTATTTGTTTTGATTATTAATTTGAGAAAAATACTGAGTAATGTGCTGGTTGCAAAGCACACTTTTGTTAAAATATATTCCAATTCATATATATATATGATTTGATAAAAATAGGAAAGATAGACCTGCAGGAAAAAAAATTATGAGAAGTATGGTCTCTTTTCAAAACATTATAAAGACTTTGATGTACAAATGATGTGGCACTTTCATCTTTTTCCTTTTTATTTTTTTTAATTAGACATTCACTTTTTTGAGAGTTATATATTGCTGCATGCCAATCTTTTAAAGAATCTAGCCTGGTTAAGGGCAACACGCTAAGTCCTACTTATAAGTGGCATTAATGAGATTGCCTTCCTTTAAGTGTAGTCTTTGTCTTCAGTGAGATGTACGAAACAAGAAAAAACATCATAGAACCAGAATTTATTAATTGTTTGCTTTGACATTCACTTTCATGCACGTTACAGAACTAGAGTAATAATCTAAATTTAATGTAAATTTTGGAAACAGTAGCTGAATACATGCATAGTCTGTATGTGGTTATGTACCAAAGAAAGTGTATGGCGTGTACACCTGTGCTCAGAGCACACCATTTGTTGAAAAAGGTTAGTATGCAGAGCTGTACTACACCAATACTTCTTGGATTACCAGACTAACACCAGTTATTAGGATACACCTGCAGAACGAATGTGTTTGATAGTGTACTTCCATTTCAAATGACGGTGTGTATGTGTATAAAGCTATATAAACATAAATGTTTTGCAAGAGTTCTTTTTTTACTTATAGCTAAAGGCTGCAGCCATTCTGTGTTCATACTATATAATAAAAAGTCTAGTTGCTCAAAGGCTTGCAGTGCTGTGGTAAATGGCAAATAATAGCACCATCTGAAGGTGCTTTTAAAATATGTATAAATATTGACGTTACACGATCTACAGACTCACTTTTCACATATGAATCCTTCCAGTAAAGAAACACAAACTGTTCTAGAAATACTTTTTCACGTCCCCTCCTTCTAATATCATCTTTGTATAATTTATTTTGATGGTATCTAAATTTCTTCCACATCTGAAATCTTTATTTCACATTAACAAAATTACCTGAAAGTAATTTAATGGTGCTGACTCCTGCTTAGGTGCCTTTGTCCTGTTGCACTGAGACCTCAGTTAAACTGAGTTTTTGAATCTGATACTTTGTCTCACCTGGATTTACTATATTTTTGGCCTTAAAATGCACTAAATATGATGGCATCAAGTTTTTGTCTTATTTGATTTTCTGCGGAGAGTGGCAGATATGGTTCATAAGATGTCTTCTGCAGAGCTATAGGGAATATCCAGTCAAGCTATGCGGTAAAAAGGAAGTATGATGGTAAATGCTTTGTTAATCTGTATGCAAAAATTATATATTCTGAAAATGTACTTATAGGACTGATTCTTATGAATATTTTTGTTCCAGTTTCTTCAGAAATATTAGCTCAAATACTTACCTCTATCATATTTGCTGACACTGAAACTGCTACATATTTCTGAAGTTTGGTCTTGTTCCAACTCAATCAAATCCTTTTTTACTTTAGAGGTTGGATTTTAGCTATCAAAATTTGAAGTGATGGTCAGATAAGTAATTTTTGGAGCAGTTTATCTATTTGTAATGTAGTATGTGCTCACTCTTCATAGTTCTCTGTGTGCACAATGATTAATAAAAAATGATAAAACTTCAGCAGTTCTTGAAACAGTAAGTGGGTTGCACAATTTGTGAGCTATAGACGTTTGGTTCAGCAATAATTTTTAGGGCAACATTTTTTTACTTGTGCTTTTTGAAGAAAGAAAATACAGAAGTTGTGATGATTAAAATATGTTCTTTTTCTTTTGAAAATCATCAAAGAAATGTTACATATACATCTTTTAAGTTATCTTATTTTTTAATATTAGTAAATACTGAATTTTTCATATTTTCTTTCAATTTATTTCTGAGACAACATTCATCATTGATCCTAGTCTCTTATGTTAATTTAGCCCTGTGCCAGAGGATGATTTTTCTACCACAGATTAAATTGGCACCTTCATATTTACAATCTTAGATCATATAATCTTTTATATCATGGATTCATTTTTAAAGTAATGGCCATCTATTTGATTATCACACCTCATCAGCTCTGAAATATAGGAGAAAAAGAGAATTATTTTGCTTTGCAGTAGAAGTAAAAAGTCTGTATGCTTATTGAAAGTACAGTACTTGTTCTCCATGTTAGGTGGATTTTTTAAGATGTAAAAACTTTATTATCTGAAAAATATCTGTCTATGATTTTCCCTCAAAAGAAACTCAAGAGAATCTGAATGTTCTGAAGGAGTTACTAAACTTCAGATTAAATTCTTGATGTACTGTATTCACTGCTGTACATATTGAACAAGCTGAGATACCACAAATTGTAATATGTCATTTTTCCCTGGAACTTTGTGACATATAACACATTTTGAAGGTTTCTGTTATTCGCTGAAATGGTAGTCAGCAACAGCGTTCTTATCATGTTCTTTGGTTTTAGCACTTCAGTGCATCTGTTTACTTTCTATCTCCAGATCAGCCCTTTGACAGATGCTGGAATCTATATGTCAGTTCAGGAACAACAAAGGGAATCACTAAGGGAGTTATTTCCGGCTTTAAAAGATAAATCTGTTGAGGTTAAGAACCATGCTCTGATTGGTTAAGTTAGAGTAGTCCAAGCAGTCACATTGTTCTTTTTTATTTTTTTTAATAAATTTTCCCTAAAAACTAGGTACTGATGGACATTAAGTGAAACACAAAGATTGCTTCAGATAACTGTAACCCTTACAGTACAGTAAAATCAATCAGACAGTATCTTGTCATGCTTTATTTTGCTCTCACCTACATTTGAAGACTGGAAAGCGAAGGAAAAGTGAACAAAGTTATGTTCTATAGGACTTTAAAATTAATTCAGGGTGCATGCTTGGTTGGTCATACATAGCATCTCCTGCTAAAAAAAACATTCATTCACATTTTTATTTTACAATGAATCTGCAGTTTCAGAGAGGAAAACAGAGTTTTCCAGTCAGAATGTCTGCTGAGCAATTGGTGTCAACCAGGCTTACATGAAGCAAATATGTACTATGGGATTTCTTTTTGTAAATCTGTCTCTGTTCACATAAGGCTTTACTATCCTGCAAGGATTTATCTTGTAATTAAGGTTCATATACCTAATGCAACAAGATTTTGCATACAGGGAGAGTTGTCACTCAAATAAATGATACCTTCAGAAATGTCATAGATACATCACTAGAATCGATGGGGGAAGGGCATACCAACAGGATTGAGTAGGTAAGCTAAGGGTTGGCATGGCATCACCTGAGGGTGGCAATGCTAGTGGGAACATCTACACTGCTCCTGGGAGCATGGAGGTCTCAAGAGCATATCTGAAATGCTTGTACATTAAAGCATGTGGTAGGAGAAACAAACAGAATGAACTGGAAACATTGGTCAGCTCTCAGAGCTACAATATCATTGGTATTAGGGAGATTTGGTGGGATGAGTCCCACAGTTGCAGCACTGGCATGGAGGGCTACAGGCTGTTCAGGAGGGATAGGCAGGGCAAGCGAGTTGGAGGTGTCGCACTATGTGTAAGGGAGAGGTTTGATTGCACAGCCCTTAAAGTTAGTGATGATGTGGTTGAGAGCCTCTGGGTGAGGATTAGGGGGATGGAAAACAAAGGAGACGTTGTAGTGGGTGTCTACTACCAATTGAGCAGCCAGGGTGTAAGCACTGATGAGTTATTCTATACGCAATTAGGAGGCAATTTCTGGATTAGTAGCCTTTGTTCTTATGGGAGGTTTCAACTTCCCAGACATCAACTGGGAATAACATACTTCTGTGATGGGCATGTCTTGGAAAGCCTTCAAGTTTGCAGGAGAGAACTTCTTGTCACAGGTACTCAGTGAGCCAAGTAGGAAAGATGCCCTCCTAGACTTGCTATTTGCAAATAGAGAAGGACTCACGGTAGATGTGATGGTAGATGGCTGTCTTGGCCACAGTGATCATGAAATGGTTGAGTTTAAAATTTTCAGTGTACTGAGAAAAAAGGACAGCAGAGTTGCTACCCTGGAGCTCAGGAGAGCAAACTTTAAGCTACTCAGGGAGCTATTTAGCAGAGTACCCTGGGAATCTGCTTTTGATGGCTTAGGAGTTGACAAGCGCTGGTCAGTCTTCAAGAACCACCTTTCAGAAGCACAGGAGCAGGCAATTCCACTGTGTTGTAAGTCAAGCAAGCAGGGCAGAAGACCAGCTTGGCTGAACAGGGAACTCCTCATGGAGCTCAAGAGGAAAAAGAACCTGCATGATCGGTGGAAGTGAGGTCAGGCTTGGCAGGAAGAGTACAGAGCTGTGGCTCGTTTATGCAGGGACAAGACACATAAGACCAAAACTCAGCTAGACTTGAACCTGGCCAGTGTTGATTCAAATAAGAAGAGCTTTTTTAAGTATGTTGATAGCAAGAGGAGGTCTAAAGAAAACATTGGACCGATACTTGTTGAAGATGGTCATCTGACTAATAGGGATGAAGAAAAAGAGGAGGCATTCAATGTTTTTTTTTTCCTCAGTCTTTAATAAAACTGATAGACCTTGGGCTTCCCGGTCCCTTGAGTCGGAGGACCATGAGTGTGGGAACAGTGCCTTTCCGTTTGTGGACACTGAAATTGTAAGGGACCAGCTGTATCAGCTGAATGTTCACAAGTCCGTGGGGCCTGATGGGATTCACCCAGAGTTCTGAAGGAGCTAGCGGATGGTATGGCTGGACCCCTCTCGATCATCTACCAAAGGTCTTGGGAGTCTGGGGAGGTGCCTGCTGAATGGAAGCTAGCCAATGTTATTCCAATCTACAAAAAGGGCATGAGGGAAGACCCAGGGAACTACAGACCTGTTAGTCTAACCTCGATTCTGGAAAAAATTGTGGAGAAGGTTATACTGGGTACTGTTGAAAGGCATTTAAAGAATAATGCAATCATCAAGCACAGTCAGCATAGGTTCACAAAAGGAAAGTCCTTTTTAACTGATTTGAGATCCTTCTATGATAGGGTCACCCCCCTAGTGGATGAAAGGAAGGTGGTGGGTGTAGTTTTTCTGGATTTTAGTAAGGCTTTTGATACTATCCCTGACAGCATCCTTCTGGACAAGTTGTCCAACTGTGGGATGAGTGGGTTTGTGGTATGCTGGGTGAAGAACTGGTTGAAGAGCAGAGCTCAAAGGGTTGTAATGAATGGGTCTACATCTGACTGGTGACTGGTCACCAGCAGTGTTCCTCAGGGTTCAATTCTAGGGCCAGTTCTGTTCAATACCTTTATCAACAATCTGGATGGAGGAGTTGAATGCACCATTAGCAAGTTTCCTGATGATACCAAACTGGGAGGTGCTGTTGACTCTCTTGAGGGACAGGAGGCCTTGCAGAGGGATGTAGATAGATAGACTATGCACCTAGGATGGAGTAATGCCAGGAAGAAGTATAAACTGTGAAGAGGAGTGGCTGGAGAGCAGCCCTGCAGAAGGGATCTGGGGGTGCTGGCTGACAGCAGGCTCAATAGGAGTCAGCAGTGTGCCCTGGCAGCCAAGAGGGCAAACTGCATTTGATGGGGTGCATCAAACACAGTATGACTAGCCAGTCAAAAGAGGTGATTATCCTGCTGTATCCAGCATTGGTGTAGCCTCAGCTTGAGTATTGTGTGCAGTTCTGGGCCCCACAATTGAAGAAGGATGTGAAGGTCCTTGAATGTGTCCAGAGGAGGGCAACAATGCTGGTGAAAGGGCTGGAAGGAATGTCCTATGAGGAGTGGCTAAGGACTTTGGGCTTGTCCAGTTTGGAGAACAGGAGGCTGAGGGGCAACCTCATTGCTCTCTACAGCTTTCTGAGGAGGGGAAGTGGAGAAGGAGGTGTTGATCTCTTCTCCCTGGGATCCAGTGACAGGATGTGTGGGAATGGTTCAAACCAGGGGAGGTTTAGACTGCACATTAGGAAACATTTCTTTACCGAGAGGGTGGAACTGAAATGGGCTTCCTAGAGAGGTGGTCGATGCCCCAAGCCTGGCAGTGTTTAAGGGGCATTTGAACAATGCCCTTAATAACATGCTTTAACTTTTGGTCAGCCCTGAATTGGTCAGGCAGTTGGACTAGATGATTGTTGCAGGTCCCTTCTAACTGAAATAGTATCTTCCATTCTATTCTATCTTATCCTATTCTATTCTGTTCATTTCTATTCCATAAAAATGTTATTTTTCCCATTGTTGATTTGATTTTTAATAGCGGTTATGTGGAAACTCAAAATGGTATTGGCCTACATTTGCCACCTTCTGATACTTTACAAATGGTCCTTGTTATTTCATAAATTCTTTCTTTTGAATTGCTGTACAATAAATTATTTTCTTTAAATTTTCCTTTCATCTCAGAGAATGGAAAGGATGTGGTATAGGTAAATCAACATAGAGTATATACTGATAATGAGAACTGCAAAAAGAAATAATGAGTCGCCATTAAGGTGTATTGAGAATGAATTCTTCTTTGAGAAACACCTGTTGATACAATTGATTTTGTTCTCATTAAATACACGCATTAACAAGAATGTGTGTTTTGGGGGAGTGTTGTAAGGAGTGATACCATTCTTTAAGAAGGTGACATTGCAGAATTAGGAATCTCCTGTGAAGGAAAATGACATCATTTCCAATCATCTGTTAGAATTTGTTTTGCTTTGTCATCTCTAACCAAAAAAAAAACCCCTAACTATTTTCTTCCTTTTTTTCTATTTTGCAGACCATGCATTATCAGACATTTATGACAATCAAGTATTTTTATTACTCAGTATATCCTAATAAAATAGGCACGGACAACCTCAAGAAGAATATACAAAGTGATAAAAACAGATTTGAATGAAAACTACTGTCCTTTAACTTTTCTTAGGCTCCAGCACTTTAACATACACAGATTTCACCTTTGCCTCTGAATATGTTAAGGGCTGAGTTCTGAATCAGTGCCAACAACATGAGTTAAACAAAACTTGCTCTACCTTCTTCTTACTTGTTAGCTAATATTTCTTTCTCCACTGTACTGTGTAGAAGCTTCTGCCCAGCGTTTAAAGGATTTTGCAGGCAGGTGCAGGTACACTCAGGCATTCATTATATTGTGGGCTCTCCAAATTTAGACATGCATCAAAATCCTTCACCTTTCAGTTTCTGATGTGTTTTGCACATTCCATCTGTATGCTGTATTAGTATTAGTAAAATTTACTTACTTCAAAGATAATACCTTCTCAGTTTGAGGATAATTTTTTTCAGACTGGTTAACACTTTGAGTATCTTTTTTCCTTTCTCTTGTCCTGTATGAAACTGCAGCCGCAAACTGTATAGAGGGAAGCTGATTTGTTTGTAATAAGGAAGATTTTATTTTAGAAGGTACCAGTCATTAGAAATATCATACTTTTCCCTTCTTTACAAGAAGACCCCGGTGGGGCAGATGTTCCCCTGCAGCCTGTGGGAAGGCCCCAGGCTGGAGCAGGGAAAAGTGTGAGGAGGAAGGAGCGGCAGAGAGGAGCTGTTATGGACTGACCGCAGCCCCCAGTTCCCCAACCCTTGCACCACTCAGGGAGGAGGTAGAGGAGTCAGGATTGGAGGAGTGAAGTTGAGCCTAGGAAGAAGGGGGGATGGATGGAGTGAAGGTGTTTTATGTTTTTTTTGTCTTTATTTATCACCATCCAAATATATATTTTTATTTATGCAATTAAAATATTTAATTAAAATATTTAATTAAAAATATTTAATAAATTAAATTAATTTTCTGAAGTTAAGTATGTTTTGCCCATCACAATAACTGGTCAGTGATCTCCTTGTCTTTCTGTCAACCTGTGAGCTTTTCCATCTTATTTTCTCCCCTGTCCTGTTGACGAGGGGAATGAGAGAGTGGCTGGGTGGGGGTCTGGCAGCTGGCCAGGGTCATCCAACTGCATGTGTTACTTTTCTCTGGAACACTGAAACCACAAGGCTTCTTTCTGTAGATGTATTTAGATTGCATATTCTTCATCTCTTCAACATAGCAGGGGATAGTCATTTTCATACCAGTACTAATTTGCTTGGAGAAGGACACTTCAGCATTGAGTTCCTCAGCAAGACAGTTGCAAGGATGCCATTCTTGATTCTCCACCAAGAGTACTCTGCGAAGTAGACTCATTTCTCTGCCTCTCTAGCTTGAGAGAGATTAAAACTGCAAGCTTTCCATCTTTTCCTATCCATTATTTTTCTCTGTTTGAGAGTGTTCCTGTTTCTAAGCCCCTGGAAAGAGAGGAAGAAACAATCTCTTTTGAGTCAGTGTGTGGTCAGGATTCCTCCACACCACACAGGAAACTGCTAGCAGCATGTGCTGCCTTCATGACAACTCAAATTCAAATTAATTGTATAGCTCAAAAGAAGCTATAAAAGTTAACAGGAAGAACAACTTAAAGTTATAATAAAAAGTGTCAGCCCCTTTGAAAACTAAAGCTGACTAATCATGACAACGCTCAGTGATATGATCGGTTTCTGTAGTATAGAGTACTTGGCTGCTGGTTTAGTATATATATTGCAACTAAACTCTTAAACTTAAAATTATCATAGATGGTTTTAAAAACACTTTTCAGATAATTTCTGCTGTCAGCTAATTCCCTGAACACACTATTTTGGCACAAAGATTATTAGTTGTAAAAAGGAAAAAATAAGATTGATGGGATTAAATGACGCATTTAGTATGCTTCTATCTAAACATTTGTGTAGAACAATCAAGTCATTGGTACTGCCATTATGCAAAGTATTAAAGCTCCTACCTTACAATTTAACCTAAGGAAATGTTGAATAATTCTCCAGTATATGAATGGAAAAGATAATTGTTTCCTAGTTTATTAATGTTGCTTTCAAAAATCATGTAGAGCATTGAGTGCTATAGTGATTTCCCTCCCCTCCTAAATGCAATTGAAGAAACTGTACATATTTTAACATATATGAGAAATTTAGGGGGGAGACTATAGATTTTTAAAATGACAGATATTTACTATGACACTGATCTGCTAATGGATACTATATCCTTTATGAAAATCTAGGAGTAAATATCACATATTCTAGGCTTCCATTTGACAAAAGCTTATTGGACAATAGCAATCACAGTTAATGTCAGCTGTATTTATTTATAAATAAAAGATGCTTTGTTTTGTTTCAATGTAAACCAACAACAATGTATTTCCATCATAGGTAAAATATTTAGAGACAAAATCTGTCCACATTTTCATCCAGGTAATTTCTAACAGGAGTTTTTTCAGTTTATTTTATCTAACTGGAAAAGAAATAAAGGTTTTGAGTTTTATGGTGGATTCAATACTGTGGGTGGAGCTAAAGGACAATAGTCTAATTGTGGAGAGCAGTCAGAATCAGGGCTTATTATAACTCAATTAACAGTTTAAGGTATTATGTTTATAGCTTTTGCTATTGGACTTAGATGAGTATTATTGATGCATGAGGTTCAAGCAGTAAGAGGCTCTCAGGAGTGTAACTCAGGGTACATACACAGCATTACAAGGAGAGGATCTTGATATCTTGAAGGATATTGATGATGCTGACAGAATCCTGGAACAGAATGACCAAAAAAGAAACTGTCATACTGGCAATACCCCCCACCCCATCCCCACCATGTTCCCTTGTAGTACTGTAAACTAAAGATAATTATTCTTCATATACTAAGAAATACCCTTCTGATGTGGGGGGATAAAGATAAATAAAGCAGCAGTCTGGAAGGAAAAGAGAGCTCCACCCATGGAGAACAAAGCTGCTATGGTCAGAGTCATCTTGAATATTTCTGTGCAAGTTTGCTTGGTCAATGCTGAGAGGCTCAGCTCCTGCCTTCCTACATAGAAACATGATACTGTCCTGCTGATTAGCTGGGAGATCTACTTGTTGCAAGTAATGACAGACACATTTAGAAGAAATATAAGACAACGTAGTCTTCCAGAAGAACTTATTGAACTAGTATCTCTTAGGGTATAATAGAGGAGTTTATTTGCACTTGTGCAGAAACAATTAAATACAATTAAATATGATCACTACAAACTTAGTCTTCAAAACCTTAGCAGAGTTTTCTTGAGGAAGAGTTAAAAGTGTGTCACTGAGAAGATCTGTTCTATTCATCTCCTGTCTTTTAGTACATGTGTCAAAATTGGACCTGCTGAGGCCCTGATTTGGAAAAACATTTCAACATAAGCTGAAGTTCTGTTGACTGTAATGTGAAATGTACATGTTGATTATCTAACAGAACCAAATATAGATTGTGATGAGACTTAACATGCTCCTCAGTGCTTTTCTAAACAGAGGCAAATTTTTCAACAAGGAAAATACTGCTTGCTAAGCTACTTTAAAGACCTGCTGCAGTTTTGCTGCTATTTTAAAAATGAAAATGTTTGTTTTACTGGGCCCTAGAATGGAATAAATCAGTATATCAAAGAGAAGGAAGCATGCGAATATCAGTAATGAAAATTAAATGGCTGTGTAATTTGCAGTACTTATCAAACTATAAATATATTCAGTTAGTTTATGGATTTATCTGTGCATGTCCATTGTCATCTATTCTATGTGTGGAAGATTCATGCTGAAGAAACATTTTTCTTTTATTATCATGTAAAACAAAACAAAGAAATGACATGAAGATTATTAAACAAAAGCTCTAGGAAATAAAAGACACAAATATGGGGATTTAGTGTTCTACTCTGGAACACTATGACATCAAAGCTCCTCTCGCTGCCTCTCTGCACAAAGCTTTAAAGATTTTTGGACTCAAAAAAGCAAGAGAGAACAGGGGTCTATGACAGATCATCTATCAGCAGTGACTGAGTAAACCCTAAGGTGAAAGGAGATTGTTATATCTAACTGTAACACTAACAAATGGTAAAAGTGAAAGGACACACTCCTTGTCTACTCATGGTATTCACTGATGTAATGATGTGTTCTGAAAGTTGCAAATGAAGTTGGATCAAACCTTTAAAGACTGCTAGCTAAGCCATAAACCATGATTGCAATTCAGTGGTTAGGAACCAATTAAGTATATTGCACTTGAGGCAAAGAATGAAAGAATAAGTTACTATCAAATTTCACTGTATAAAACAACCTCACAGTTCGGCCCATTTGCTTTCCAATCTTAAAGTAAAACATACCAAACACAATTAAAAACATTCTGAATGCATCCAGGTGTAAATACACTTGAATGCAATTACCAAAGGAAATTATTGTATATCAGCAAGAGTATGAACAGTCACTTAATCTGAGCCATGCAATCAACCTTTAGGGCTGCTTAATGCTAATAGAGTTTGTAGTCAAATGCTTTTCTCAAAGTAAAACTTCATTGCTCAAGGTCTGATCCTGATACACTACAAGCACATGAACATTTGGTCACTGACTTCAATTATAAACAAGCTTGCTTCTTTGATCTTTGTGAGTCACTGTTAGGAATACCTAGTAAAATATAGGATGTACAGATCCTGTCTGCTAGACCCAGCCCTGATACTCCTGGCCCCAGGGAGCAGCTGGTCCTCCCAGCATTCTCATAATTAGGATGTTTGTGGCTGCATGGACAGGCAGATAATCTTCAAATCTCCTATGGACTCAGGCTCTGAGTTAACAGCTCTTAACATTGAAGTTCTGCTAAGATGATTTCTTGTTTCTTATAGTTTGACTTTTGTCCTTTCTGTAGTCAATTAATTTTATAGCATTGTAGTTTTGATTCTCTTTTTGACTTTCTTTTCCTCCTTTCTGATGAATAAATTCAGTTTATATAAGAACGATAGCTAACAGTTTAGTTAATTGGGATTCTTCCTCTTCTGTCTTCCCTTTTCCCTCTTTATTTCCCTCACTGTCCACTTTAAACTCTGCAATACCACTTTTTACTACAATCAATTGTACTACTTAGAGTCTTCTAGTTGAAAGAAATAAAATTAGAATCAAAATCAGGTATATCAGTTGTTGTAATGTAGAAACTTCTCTTTAAAGTGGTCACTGGTGTAAAATACTTCCATGTAAAGAGGAACATTTCCAATTAGAGAACTGAGAACTGAGTTTCTGTTTGAAGACTTTCCAAGATACTTCTGTAATGAAGTACAATTTGTTTGGGTTTCTTAAATTTTTTTTGGGGGGGAGCAACTAAGACTTTCTAGAAATGCAGAATTTAAGAAAAATGAAGTCTTATTTTCCACTTTAGCAGTGGGCCTAAATGGCAACATTCAGATCTTGAATATCTGTTGCAGATAGAGTTATGACACTTTACAGATAGAAGTTAAAATAATGACTTGAAGCTTGAAAACTAGGTCTGCACTATTAATCCCAAGCATTAAAATATAGAGATTTTTGAGTATTTGCTCCTCAAATTTCAAGTTTCCCTTCATATCAATAGGAAGTGAAAATATATTTTTCTACTCTGTCACTAATAAAAAATCAAGATTTTTTTGTAAGAATGTGACTCCAGGAGTTATGGCTCTGCTAAACCAGGAAAAAGAAAAAAGCATTGACTATTGTGAGGAAAAAATCAAGGGAGCAGGAAATAGTGAATTTTTCAAGCGTTATAGGAGATGTTTTATGAACATGTAATTTAGACCTAAATAGGTACTAAGCATCTGGTAATGACTTTTCTGATTTGAGGCATGCTGGAGGTATTTCAAAGAATATTCAAGCACAGCTTGAGAGAACAGACAGTACAAAGGGAAGGCTGCATATAGATCTGGTTCTTTTTTTTTTTTTTTTATAAAGCAGCAATAAAAGCTTTAACATTCCTCTGCAGAAAATTTCTGATGTATAAGAGAGAATGAGCGAGTGGAGGAGGTTGTTTCTTGCATAAACTACCACTAAGTGACTGTGGAAATTTAGCATTTCAAGCAGCCCATTTCTTCAAACAGGGATATAGGATTATCTTCTAGGACAGGAATTGTGGACTGTGTTTATTGGGCTCGGATAATTATATATGTGTGTGCATGCACGTGTATATATGTGTATATATGTATATAAAACGTAACGAGCAGAAGTAATGGAGTTTGTCTTCTACTGAAAGAAAAAAAGTAAGTCAAAATGAATTTGGTAACTAAAGTATTTTTCAGAGGCTTAGCATTAGCTATTCTAATGAAACATTTCATCGTTTCAATAATTTAAGCATTGTCAACTATGAAGCATTTGGTAAATGTTAATTCTGTACTGGACACACTTGCTTTTTCTGAATGCACTGTTGATTAATAAATTTCTTAAAATATAAATTGTGATGGACGTTTATGCTCTTTACCACATCAGAATCACTGTTTAGTCCCTCACTCAGTAAAAAACTGTCAAATGACACTTAAAGATCACCTAAATAGATAAACAAAAACAAAGTGAGATGTGTAAGACTTTGTCCATTCTGTTCCCATATGCAGGAATGCTTCTACTCTATACTCCCCACTGTTATATTAACTTCTGTTTAGATATCTCATGTCATGTGGTTTGAGCCAATTTCTTTTTTCCCCTAAATCTCAAAGTTTTTTCATACTTTCAAGTATCTACATTTTTCAGCTGTCGTAGCAAATCAAATAATAAATAGTCATTCTTGTGTACCAAGAATTGACTGAGAATTTGAAACATTTTATATTTCTTAACAGTTTATGACAATATAATCCAGATTTGAGTCGATACCATTGTTTCACTTTACCACATTATGATTATACTTGAGAGGTAAGAAGTTCTACACACTGCCTCTTGATGACTGAAAATGGAAGGTGTGGAACTGAAATGCAATCAGACAGGAAAGATTAATTACAAAAACTTGCTCACTCAGATAGTTCTTAAAAATTGTGAGAGTTTTATTGCTTCCAAGATATGAATACTAAGTAACAGTGTCTACAGCGTTGCAATTTTATATCATTATGTTTTGTGAAAGAAACACCAAATAAGAGAGCTCTGTTCAGCAACTTGTTTTCTGTGAACTTGAGCTGAATACATTTGCATTCCTTTTTCTTTTTTTTTCTTTTTCTTTTTTCTTTTTTCTTTTTCTTTTTCTTTTTCTTTTTCTTTTTCTTTTTCTTTTTCTTTTTCTTTTTCTTTTTCTTTTTCTTTTTCTTTTTCTTTTTCTTTTTCTTTTTCTTTTTCTTTTTCTTTTTCTTTTTCTTTTTCTTTTTCTTTTCTCTTTTTCTGTTTCTTTCTTTTTTTCTTTTTCTTTTTCTTTTTCTTTTTCTTTTTCTTTTTCTTTTTCTTTTTCTTTTTCTTTTTCTTTTTCTTTTTCTTTTTCTTTTTCTTTTTCTTTTTCTTTTTCTTTTTCTTTCTTTTTTTCTTTTTCTGTTTCTTTCTCTTTTTCTTTTTCTTTTCTTTTTCTTTTTTTTTCTTTTTCTTTTTCTTTTTCTTTTTCTTTTTCTTTTTCTTTTTCTTTTTCTTTTTCTTTTTCTTTTTCTTTTTCTTTTTCTTTTTCTTTTTCTTTTTCTTTTTCTTTTCTCTTTTTCTGTTTCTTTCTTTTTTCTTTTTCTGTTTCTTTCTCTTTTTCTTTTTCTTTTCTTTTTCTTTTTCTTTTTCTTTTTCTTTTTCTTTTTCTTTTTCTTTTTCTTTTTCTTTTTCTTTTTCTTTTTCTTTTTCTTTTTCTTTTTCTTTTTCTTTTTCTTTTTCGATATGGTAAGAAAAAGTAACACCAATTAATGGAAAATATATAGCATGTCTACAGAGAGTCGGCATGTGGAAGACTGCCTCAGGATGTATATCCTATCTATCCATATATATACACACACACATGCTTACACATTTATAAATTTTATATATATGCTTATTATTGTAATAGATATTTATTAAAATAGTAGTAATGCCTTATACTTCTGCACTCTTTGTTAAAGGATTTATTAAGTGTTATCGACCAACCAACCTATATGATTCTTGAACAAAGACATGGCTTTACAGTTCATTATAGAAACATCAGTATTTGTGGACAGGACATAAACCAGGATGCTTGTTAGCTGCCTTTGTGAAGCCACAGGAAGACTGCGAGGTCCCTGGAAAGTTGGATGTGTTACATAAATGCCTTATAAACCCCTTAGAGGGACCTGCCACAACTGCATGGGGATGAAGTGTACATATTGGATATCAGCAACACCTATTGAACAGTCCAGATTCCCTGTAGAGAGGGAGCAGGTTGAACTTCACCCCAATGTATGTCTGCTAAATCAGTCCCAGGCGTACAGGGATTTATGGAGAAAATTATTGAGAAAAGACCTTTCACTTTTAAGTTTAGGTCTTTCTGTGAGACTCAGTGATGCTTTTTCAAATACATTAACAACCAAAAGAGAGCCAAGGAGAATCTCCATCCTTTATTAGATGCAAGGGGGAATATTGTCACCATGGATGAGGAAAAGGCTGGGGTGTTTAATGCCTTCTTTGCCTCAGTCTTTAATATCCAGACCAGGTATCCTCAGGGTATCCAGCTCCCTGAGCTGGAAGACAAGGATGGAGAGCAAAACAAATTCCCCATGATCCAGGAGGAAGCGGTTAACGACCTGCTATGCCACCCGGACACTCACAAGTCTATGGGGCCTGATGGCATCCACCCAAGGGTGCTGAAGGAGCTGGCGGAGGAGCTTGCCAAGCCACTGTCAATCATATATCAACAGTCCTGGTTAACGGGGGAGGTCCCAGATGACTGGAGGCTTGCCAGTGTGATGTCCAACTACAAGAAGGGCCAGAAGGAGGATCCAGGGAACTACAGGTCTGTCAGCCTGACCTTGGTGCCAGATTATGGGAAGATTATGGAGAGGTTCATCTTGAGGGCACTCACAGGGCATGTGCAGGACAACCAAGGGATCAGGCCCAGCCAGCACGGGTTCACGAAAGGCAGGTCCTGCTTGACCAACCTGATCTCCTTCTATGACCAGGTGACCTGCCTAGTGGATGGGGGAAAGGCTGTGGATGTTGTCTACCTGGACTTCAGTAAAGCCTTTGACACTGTCTCCCACAGTATTCTCCTGGAGAAACTGGCGAATCGTGGCTTAGACAGGTGCACTCTTTGCTGGGTAAAAAACTGGCTGGACGGCCGAGCCCAGAGAGTCGTGGTGAATGGAGTAAAATCCAGTTGGCAGCCGGTCACAAGCGGAGTCCCCCAGGGCTCAGTTTTGGGACCGGTCTTGTTTAATATCTTTATCGATGATCTGGATGAGGGGATTGAGTGTTCTCTCAGCAAGTTTGCAGATGACACCAAGTTGGGCAGAAGTGTTGGTCTGCTGGAGGGTCGGAAGGCTCTGCAGAGGGATCTGGACAGGCTGGATCAATGGGCTGAGGCCAATTGTATGAGGTTCGAGGCCAATTGGATGAGGTTCAACAAGGCCAAGTGCCGGGTCCTGCACTTGGGTCACAACAACCCCATGCAACGCTCCAGGCTTGGGGAGAAGTGGCTGGAAAGCTCCCCTGCAGAAAAGGACCTGGGGATGTTGGTCGACAGCCGGCTGAAGATGAGCCAGCAGTGTGCCCAGGTGGCCAAGAAGGCCAACAGCATCCTGGCCTGTATCAGAAATAGTGTGGCCAGCAGGAGTAAGGAGGTGATTGTGCCCCTGTACTCGGCACTGGTGAGGTTGCACCTCAAACACTGTGTTCAGTTTTGGGCCCCTCACTACGAGAAGGACATTGAGGTGCTGGAGCGTGTCCAGAGAAGGGCAACGAAGCTGGTGAGGGGTCTGGAGCACAAGTCTTATGAGGAGCGGCTGAGGGAACTGGGGTTGTTCAGTCTGGAGAAGAGAAGGCTGAGGGGAGACCTTATCGCTCTCTACAATCACCTGAAAGAGGTTGCAGAGAGGTGGATGTTGGTCTTTTCTCCCAAGTGACAAGTGATAGGAGAAGTGGAAATGGCCTCAAGTTGCACCAGGGGAGGTTTAGACTGGATGTTAGGAAAAATGTGTTTACTGAGAGAGTGGTGAAGTATTGGAGTAAGCTGCCCAGGGAGGTGGTGGAGTCACCACCACTGGAGGTGTTAAAGGAACGTGTGGACGTGGCATTGCAGGACATGGTTTAATGGGCATGGTGGTGTTGGGTTGATGGTTGGACTTGATGACCTTACAGGTCTGTTCCAGCCTTGGTGATTCTGTGATTCTGTGATTCTATTTTATTGTGATCTACCCCAGCTTTTTCATAATTCCATAAACTTTGTATTAGACAGCAGTGGTTATTGTGTGTTCCTACTGTGTTCATCACAAAATGTGAGCAAGGCTGGCAAGCTTAACTGGGAAGTAAAAAAAAACCTGTCTCCTGTGGTATGTAGTATTGTCTGACCAACAGTAACACATTTTTTGAACATCAGCAATTTTTTTCTCCCTTTTCATATACAGATTGAGACACTCATTAATCATGATCAGTAAATCATTCAACTGTGTCATTTTTTATACAGAAGATCACCTCAATCTTATGTTTCTCCTATATTTACTGAATGTGTTCTGTTGATTGTATGAAATTGAACATCATGCTAGGTCAGTTTTGACCCTTGGAGTTGAAATATATAAATTATTTCTGCTAATATGCCATTCCATCATTCAAAAAAGTGAAGCAAGGATTTATTTGTTTAATATCAAAGAATGTCAATTACTTGATTAGATGTATGACAGAAAAGACTCTTTACATTTTTCATTTTATCTGTATATACCATGGAGATTCATGCAGCTCTTTATGACTCTTGTTTCCCTAAAATATGTTTATGCTTGTGAATATATTTGCACGTGTGTGTGTGTGTGTGTGTGTGTTTGTGTGTGTATTTACAGGATATCCAGCTTTACCCACTGCTTTATGTTTCTAGGGTGTGTGAAAGAAGTATGCTTTCTTAGCTTCTATGTATCATGGAAACTAACACCAAGTATCACTTTTTGTTGTGAGAAAAGTCATGTAGAATTAATTGAATCATGGAAGCATATTGCACATCAGCTGTGGAAAACCACAGTGTTATAGGAAGGATTCAGATAGAAAATAGTAAATATATATGTAGAGAGAAAGAGGGAGATATCTTCTTCCTCTTTGTCTCTCTAGGCTGTAATACTTTATTTTTCAGAGTTATCAAATAGGATTTTGATAAGCTTTTCCTACTATAGATACTTTGGAAAGATATAGACATTTGGGTTGACCAAACATATAAGGGTGCAAATAATTTAATAAGGTAAAAGGGCTGATAAAGTAGACAGCTTAAATTGATTTGGGAATGCATGGAAAGGCTAATAAGGAAGAAACAAAGAAACTATTAACATCAGCTAAGATAGCTTCCTAGAAGTAAGTCCATTCAACTTATTATATATTTCAAGAGTACAAAAAAATTCATGGGTGAATTTTGACTTCACTGGTCAAAAGATAATTTCCTTTTGATTTCCATATTCCTGGAAGTATTTGATATTATATCCTACAACATTTTCATTCCTCCTCTCCTCTCTCTACTTTCTTCTATCCCAAATGTTATGCAAAATTTATATATTGCATATAGAAAGATTTAAAACCATTCTAGCTCTTAGGTATCAAAAGTCAAGTTAAATGGGGAATTGTCAGCCAGAGATTTGTTCTTAGCCCAGTACAGTTTAATACCGTTATCAGTAACTTGGGGGGGGGGGAAGAATGGAAAATCATTGCTAATAAAGTTTTAATATGACTTACAATTGTTCCAATGACATAAAGCAACAGAAATTCAGCAAAAATCAAAGGCTTGCTGTAGGAAAAAGTAGCATTTGTAGCATTTGTAATAATTACATTGTAAGAAGCTGTATCGTTGGAAGTAGTGATGCTGAAATTGATAATGATGAATAAACACTTGAACTTAATCTTCCAATGATGTGTTGTTTCTGAGATAAGTCTGTCTTAGCTATTTAAGCAGGGGAACAACAGTTTGTGTTTACAGGTAAGAGAGGTTGGATTCTCACACAAGCACTGTATTAAGTTTTAAAATCTCTATTTTAAATTTAATAAGCAGAAAATAGAAAAGAAGCTGTAAAATTGATGAAATTAAATTAATATATCAATAAAAGAATGGATCCAAATCAAGTTTATTAAAGAGAAAGTTAATAGGATTTATCATGGTTTACAAGTATATAAATGTGAAGGTGATTTCTGATGATAGGGACCTGTTTAGTCTGGCAGCCAAGTGCAATTACAGGATGAAGATGTTTAAGCATTGAAGGAAAGCATATGTCTAACTGTAAGGGCAATTAAGCTTTGAAATAGCTTATCAGAAGAAAGGACTCTCAATTATCTGGAAATATTTTGACCAGCAGTAGGTCTTTTTTGAAGGGGAAATTCCATCACAACAAAAATGTATGGGATCCTCATGGAGAAATTCTATGTCCTATGTAAAGAAGAACTCAGTCTTGTAAACCTAACTCAGGCTTATGGGTCTATCATCTAAACAAATAGCTTTAATTTGGCTACTACATCTATCTTTAAGTAGCTACGTTTTCAAGTCCAGTGTGTTTAGTTTATAGACCTAACATTCCCACTGTTTTCTCTGGAAAGTTTCTGTGATTGTGCTTTTATATCCCTTAAGCAGTGCTTTGCAAAACCAGCTGTAAATTCAGTTAGGCTGATTCTGTAATAGGACCGCAAGTGCATAAACAGGGATGTACGATAGTTCATCTAAAAGGTCTAAATGGCCACTCTTCCCAGTGCCCTCTCTGTCTGTAACAGACTGGTCTGTTTTACTTGCTTCAGTATATTGTGTTCTTTTAAAAGATTGTGACTTTGACAGCAAGGAGGAATTTGCTTGCTTTGCCCTTTCCTGTGTCTTGAAATGTGAGTTCAGTGGAAGCCTTTGCAGGGAGAAAAGCTGGTTTCGTCTCTGATGGCAACCGAGCATGCTATTTGGGCATGCAGAGAAGGACTGATGTGGCAAACATGGGATCCTGCAGTTCAGAAAGCTTGAAAAACCTAAAAGAGGAGTGGAAAGACAACATTCACAGCTTACAAAATGCCATTTCTTAGAAGGGGCTGTGAAGGGTTTCTTGCAAGTGAGGAAGAGGCTTAATGTCACTATACTAAGACTGAGACTGAATGAAAAGGCCCATGTTACAGTGATAAAGTGACAGAAAGTGTGAAAGAAGACTTGTGTTAATCTGTTTTGTTTTGTCCACTACAGATGAGTTTTTCCCTTTTTAAAAAAAGTCTTGTTCTATTTTTTTTAATCATGTTTTACACCTTTGCGTGTTATTCTTGGTTAATAAAGATTGCAGATCTACCTTAAAGATCAGCTTGATGTGCGATCCTGGGATTGCTGGGTGTTACTGCAACAAGTACAATGGTGGCTGGTTGTTCTAGCAACTTTGTTATTCAGGAAATAGCATATCTTTTCTGAGGGGCAAAGCCAATCAATCAGTATTTAGAAGACCAAAAATACCATGTTCTATGGCTACAACTGGGGAAGTAGTTTCTTGAGCTTTTGCTGCTGCAGGCAATATTTGAACTGAAAATATGAATTTGCCTTCCAGTTAGATGTCAATACAGAGGAGAAGCCATTACCATCTCCATAAGCCTCAAAAAGCAATGGGACTCAGTTCTGTTTTCATCTATCTTTGACACAGGAATAGTGAGAAAGAAAAGGAGTTGCCTTTTTTTCAGTCAATATCTTTTTTCCAGTTATACTTTCAGTGTGAGGTTTAATTCAGGGATAACGCTGCAATTAAAAGTTTTTTAATGGCTGCATGTAGCAAAGGCCTTGAAAGAATCACAAACATAACTGAGAAGATGTTACGCTCAGGATAAGAGATGGATCTTCTTTTACACTGAGGAACAGAAAAATCAACATGGAGATGAAGGATTGGCAAGCAGCTGTATAGACAATCGTGTTATTCCCCCTTCCTGGAATATACGTGACACTCACTTTTCCCATCTAGGATACTGATATGTACAGAATGAATATGTGTCATTTACTCAACTATTCACTTAAAAACTAAACAGCTTGGCAATGTTTGAGGTGGATAATGTACAATAAAGGGTATAGCTGTAAGTGCAAGGCCACTTTGCAGCTTATTAGCAGAGCTGCATCCTCAGAAGGCTTGCAAGGATTTGGAGAGAATGACTACTGGCAAGTGAAGCCTTATTGTTGAATGAGCAGCCACGCTAATGAATCCAGAAAGGCTATGCTTAGCACAGCCTCTGGTGTGGCTCACATTGATTGAATTGTTGAATAAGCTGGTGTAAAACTACAATGCATACATGCAATGGTGTATTATACAGGGTTTTTTTAATGTGACCTGAAAATAACAGCAGAAAATATTTTTATTATTAACCATGGTGAATTAATTTATTAACACAACACAGAAGAGCTTGTTGGAGTCTTAAATTGTTATATTTTCTTCTTAAATATCTTCTAAAAATTTTAAAAAATCAATATTGAAATGATATGTGTTGAGGCAGTTTATAGATATTTGAACTACAGCAGTTTTGAAAATCACAAGGTGATTTATAAAAGGTCTCCAATGAGTCACTTGAATGAGTAAATTCTGGATTTGATCCCAGATATGCAAATGTATGTAGACTTCTAACTCTCACCAATTTTAAAATAGGGGTCTAAAATTGGAAGAAGATGGGTCTGCTCCTTATTTTGCACAAGTGAATTTGGCTGATTAATTCTTCATGTACTATGAAAGGTAAGGAGTCTTTCCCTTAGGCTGTGGAATAATAGCAGAACAAGGTCTGATCTTATAGTAGTCACTGTAGTAACTGTAAGTCCTCTTCCTCTACCCTTCCAGTTGTGGGCAGTGACATTGGAAGAAACAGACAGTCCCAGTTGATTAATACATGGCTCCATGGCTGGTGTCATCACCAGAATTTTGGGTTTTTTGATAATGGGATGGCCTACACAGCACCAGGCCTGCTGGTGTCAGATGGGATTAACTTTTCTCAAAGGGGGAAGAGGGTGTTTGCTCACGATCTAGTGGGCCTCATTGACAGAGCTTTAAACTAGACTTGAAGTGGGAGGGGGATAATATCAGGCTTGCCTGTGACAAGCTGTGGGATGACACACCAAGGTTAGAGGGACAAGATGCTAGCAAGGGCCCTCAGCCTGTTGCCCTGAGGTGTGCTGGGTACACCGCAGCACACTTGAAGTCGTACGGAGATGAGCCAGGGGCTCCTGAGGTAATAGGAACCAACAGGGAAACACCAGTGAAATACTTCAAATGAATTAATGGGTGTTCCTCTAAGAAGGTGACACAGCTGACAGCCCAGCTGAAGTGCCTCTACACCAGTGCACGCAGCATGGGCAGCAAACAGGGAGGAGTTGGAAGCCACCGTGCTGCTAGAAAGCTACAACATAGCTGCCATTGCTGAAACTGGGTGGGACGAATCCCATGTCTGGAGTGTGGCTATCAATGGCTACAGGCTGTTCAGAAGGGACGGGCAAGGAAGGAGGGGTGGAGGAATTGCCCTCTCCATCAAGAAATGGATAGATTGTGAAGAGCTGTCTCTGAAGAACAGCCACAAACAGCTTGAAAGCTTATGGGTAAGAATTAGAGATTGAGGCAACAAAGGGAACCTTGTGGTTGGTGTTTACTACAGGCTGCTCAGTCAAGGGCAGCCTATTGACTTGAGCCTTCTTACACCAGCTACAGGAGGCATGGCGCTTGCAAGCTCTCATCCTGCTGGGGGGCTTCAGCCACCCCAACATGTGCTGGAAAAGTAGCACCACGAGCTGTAGGCAATCCAGGAGACTCCTGGAATGTGTTGAGCATAACTTCTTAAGCCAGGTAATAGACAGCCCTACCAGGGGGGATGTGATACTGGACCCGTTTGTCACCAACGCATGTGAGCTAATTGGTGACGACAAGACTGGAGGCAGCCTGGGTTGCAATGATTATGCACTGGTGGAGTTTTCAGTCCTGAGGTATATGGGTCAGGCGAAGAGTAAGGTCAGGGCCCTGAATTTTAAGGAAAGCAGACTTCCAGCTGTTCAAAGAGTTAGCCAATGGGACCCCCTGGGAAACTGCCCTCAGGGACAAGGGATCAGAACAGATCTGGCAGATCTTTAAGGACACTTTCTATAGAGTCCAAGAACTTGATCCCCAGGCGTAAGAAATTAGGAAAGGAAGGCAAGAGACTGGCATGGATGAGTCAAGATGTGCTGATCAAACTGAAGGGCAAGAAGGGCACTGCAGAAGCAGTGGAAGCACGGACAGGTGTCCTGGGAAGAGTATAGGGACGCTGCCGGGTTGTGTAGGGATGGGGTCAGGACGACCAAGGAGCAGCTGGAGCTGAACTTGGCAAGGGATGCAAGGAGTAATAAAAAGGGCTTCTATAGGTATGTCAGCCAGAAAGGAAAATCAAAGAAAGTGTACCCCTCTACTGATTAACATGACTGGTAAACAGGTAACAACGGATGAGAAGAAGGCTGAAGTAATCAACAACTTTTTTGCCTCAGTCTTCATTAGCAACCTCTCTTCCCACACCTCTGAAGTGGATGGACTGCAAGACAAGGTCTGGGGGAGCAAAGTCCCTCCCACTGTAAGAGAAGATCAGGTTCGTGACCACCTGAGGAACCTGATCATACATAAGTCTATGGAACCTGAGGAGATGCATCCCAGAGTCCTGAGGGAATTGGCTGATGTAGTTGCCAAGCCACTCTCCATGATATTCAAAAAGTCATGGCAGTCAGGGGAAGTCCTCGGTGACTGGAAAAAGGGAAACATTGCACCTGTTTTTAAAAAAGATAGAAAGGACGACCCTGGGAAGTACCGACCTGTCAGCCTCACCTCTGTGCCTCGGAAGGTCATGGAACAGATCCTCCTAGACTATGGTAAGGCACATGGAGAACAGCGAGGTGATTCAAGACAGACAGTGTGGCTTCACCAAGGGCAATAGCTCTCTACAATCACCTGAAAGGGGGTTGCAGAGAGGTGGGTGTTGGTCTCTTCTCCCAAGTGACTAGTGACAGGACAAGAGGAAATGGCTTCAAGTTGCACCAGGGGAGGTTCAGGCTGGACATTAGGAAAAATTTTTTTACTGAGAGAGTGGTGAAACACTGGACCAGGCTGCCCAGGGAGGTGGTGGAGTCACCATCCCTGGAGGTGTTCAAGGAACGTGTGGACATGGCATTGTGGGACATGGTTTAGTGGGCATGGTGGTGTTAGTTGATAGTTGGACTTGATGATCTTACAGGTCTTTTCCAACTGTAGTGATTCTGTGATTCTGTGATTTTGTGACAAGTCTTGCCTGACCAACCTAGTGGCCTTCTATGATGGAGTGACTACATCAGGGGACAAGGGAAGAGTTACAAATGCCATTCATTCAGACTTCTGTAAGGCCTTTGACATAGTGCCCCACAACATCCTTCTCTCTGAATTGGAGAGATATGAATTTGATGGATGGACTGTTCAGAGGATGAGGAATTGATTGGAATGTTGCATCCAGAGGGTAGTAGTCAATGGCTGCTCAATGTCCAGATGGAGATCAGTGATGAGTGGTGTCCCTCAGGGGTCCATATTGGGACCAGTACTTTTTAATATCTTTATCAATGACCTAGACAGTGGGATTGAGTGCACCCTCAGCACGTTTGCAGATGACACCAAGCTGAGTGGTGCAGTTGACACGCCTGAGGGACAGAATGCCATTCAGAGGGACCTGGACAAGCTCAAGAAGTGGGCCCATGAGAATGTCATGAGGTTCAACAAGGCCAAGTGCAAGGTCCTGTACATGGGTCTGGGCAACCCCCAGTATCAATACAGGATGGGGGAATAAGGGATTGAGAGCAGCCCTGCAGAGAAGGACTTGGGGGTACTCATGGATGAAAAGCTGGACATGAGCCAACAATGTGCACTTGCAGCCCAGAAAGCCAACCGTATCCTGGGCTGCATCAAAAGAAGCGTGGCCAACAGGTGGAGGGAGGAAATTCTGCCCCTCTACTCCGCTCTGGTGAGACCCCACCTGGAGTACTGTGTCCAGCTCTGGAGTCCTCAGCACAAGAAAGACATGGACCTGTGGAGTGGGTCCAGAGGAGGGCCACAAAAATGATCAATGGGGTGGAACACCCCTATGAGGAAAGGCTGAGAGAGTTGGGGTTGTTCAGCTTAGAGAAGAGAAGGCTCCAGGGACACCTTATTGCAGCCTTTCAATACTTAAAGGGGCTTATAAGAAAGGTGGGGACAAACTTTTTAGTAGGGCCTGTTGTGATAGGACAAGGGGTAATATTTTTAAAATAAAAGAGGGTGGATTTACATTAGATATAAGGAATAAATTTTTTACGATGACATGGTGAAACACTAGAACAGGTTGCCCAGAGAGGTGGTAGATGCTCCATCCTTGGAAATATTCAAGGTCTGTTTGGATGGGACTCTGAGCAACCTAATCTAGCTGAAGATGCCCCTGCTCATTGCAGGGAGGTTGGACTAGATGACCTTTAAAGGTCTCTTCCAATCTAAACTATTCTATGATACTATGATTCTGAGATTCTATGATTCTAAGATAAAAGCTTCCTGAATTGCAGAGATGCTTGTGGCATCACAATCTGTACACTAATCCTCACTTACTTTTGTCTGACCATATTTTGCAACAATGTTAGTCTGGGAGATACTTTTTTTTACTATTTATGGATGTTTCACCAACACTGTATAAGAAATTATTACATAAAAGCGAGTAAGAAAACTTAATCATGTGTAACCTTTCTATGCTGGGCGCTATAAAGCGCTATTAAGTTACAAACAAATTAGAATTAACAACAAACAAAGGAGAATATGAAAGAGATAAGTACAAAGTGAATATCCTTTAGATGTATCTGCATAATACTGTTATTTTGAAAATTCAACTAAAGTAGAATATACTTTAAAAAAAAAGTCCAATCAGGACTAACATTCACATGCTGAGTTAACATACAACCATATAGTTTGCCTGATAAAGGAATACATCAAATTAAATCCAAACTGAGATACACCCAGTTCCTTTGGTGTTCATATTCAAAGCCATCTGTCAGCTAACTATTACTGCTACTGGTGAAATGGAAGGACCACTCTAGTAAGCATACAACAAGGAACAATGGGTTTTATATGGTCAATCTACATTGCAATGTTACTATCTTTTGGTCTGAAGTCTCAACTCTGACACAGTGTTCAAATTTCAACAAATGTCACATGAATCACATTTCATACCTGCAGTGTGCTACTGCATAGGACATAGTGCAAATAAACATTAGCTGCCTTAATGCCTGTCCTGTCTAATCTGGGTTTGTTTGATTGCAACTTGAAGCCCTAACATGATTTAGAAGCGGACCTTTGAAAGAAGCTTACAGGTCTTGTATTCTGATAGATCAATGCAGATGACTGAACTACTCCAGTTTCATCTCTGTGAGACCCCCTCCCCTGCCAATTCCTGTACTGGAACTCATTTTTCTGCCCTCTTGTCACTCTGTCTTTCCAACCTCCATGAACCCCCTTCCATCCCTTTGAAGTGTCTTGTGAGTTGGGAATCTAGGAGACAACAACCCAACTCTCTTGTATCTTTTAACCAGATAAAAAGGTTCCCAGTGCTTTCTCCAGAACAGAAGATCATGAAGAAGTAGTGCAGGAACTCCTAGTCCCATCCCCATTCCTCTCAGAAGGTCAGCATATATCAACTGATATGCAGTACCCACAGTGTGTGGACTCAGTGCCATTACTTTGGATTATCTGACATATTACAAGCCACTTAGAGGGAGAGTCCACAGAGGGTATGTGGACCCAAAAGATCACCTGGAATTTATTTTTGGCAGTATCTGCTGAGATTTTACAGTATAGTTTTCAGCTCCTGAGGGATACAAAGCAAGCTTGTAAATGTTTTAGTGAAGTAGTGAAAAACGTTCAGCTTTAGTGGCCCTGAGGTAGCAATATTACAATGAAAATAGGAACATCTGAATATACGATCTCACACTCTAAATGCAGCATGGACACCATTGTTGTACAAATGTAAAGAGAAATTCATGGTTTTTAGAGATGTTTTGATCTTAACAGGACATCTAATGAGTTCAGTTCTTAGGGTAATTCTTACAATTACTTAGCTTTTTGAAATACATACAGCAGAAGACAACATGCAAAAGTCTGAAAGTTAGAGGCAGCTATGTTCTTCAACAATTCAGTGATTAAAAAAAGTTACATTCATGACATATACATACATGTACCTAGGTCATATCAAGGAAATCAAGGCTATTATATTACATAACAAAATAAGGGACTAATCTTTGTATTCTTGCAGAGAACGGTCTTTCAGGAAAGACCTAGACTACTGACAGCATCCATTGGTATAATTTGCTCCCATGTTCCTTTACCACAGAATGTGATAGGGTTAGTGAAACCATAGAAACTTCATATGATGTATTTTAGAAGCTGTGGAGTTAGAAGGGACTACTAACTAGCTAAAGACCAATAGTCAACATTTTAAATTGAAAGGTCTGTATTAAGGTTCTAAGGCTTTAAGGTCAGATGAGACTCTAAAAGTCATTTAGTTTGGACCTACACATTGAATAACTTTATGTCAAGTTTAGCTGTAGTTCAAAAAAGAAATCTAGTCTTGACAGATTATCGACTATCTTAAAAAGTTTCTTATAAGACTGATGCAGGTCTTCTTGAAAACTCACCGAGACTAAATTATGTCTTATGTAGTTTGTTCAACTGTGAGTTTGATGTAATATGCCCTTAAAAGACACTGCTTTTCTTCTTGTCTTGTACATGTCATTTCTCCTGCTGAAAGCTTTGGGTTTTTTAATCACAGGAGTGCAAAAGGGACAGATTCTCAGCTTTATACTACTGTGCTGTTTTTGGCTGGGGTAGAGTTAATTTTCTTCATAGTAGCTAGTATGGGGCTGTGTTTTGGAATTGTGCTGGAAACAGTGTTGATAAAGGAAGGATGTTTTAGTTACTGCTGAGCAGTGCTTACACAGCGTCAAGGCCTTTTCTGCTTCTCACACCACCCCACCAGTGAGTAGGCTGGGAGTGCACAAGAAGTTGGGAGGGGACACAGCCGGGACAGCTGACCCCAACTGACCAAAGGGATATTCCATACTATATGATGTTATGCTCAGCATATAAAGCTGGGGGATGAAGAAGGAAGGGGGGGACGTTCAGAGTAATGGCATTTGTCTTCCCAAGTAATCGTTATGCATGATGGAGCCCTGCTTTCCTGGAGATGGCTGAACACCTGCCTGCCGACGGGAAGGGGTAAATGAATTCCTTGTTTTGCGTCGCTTGCCTGCGCGGCTTTTGCTTTACCTATTAAACTGTCTTTATCTCAACCCATGAGTTTTCTCACATTTACCTTTCCGATTCTCTCCCCCATCCCACCTGGGGGGAGTGAGTGAGCGGCTGTGTGGTGCTTAGTTGCCAGCTGGGGTTAAAACATGACAACTATCCAATTTGCTACTTGTGCATAGTGTGTGTTCAGGGCAAGAGAAAGAGTAGATATGAGGAACTATGAGATTCTAGTTTGGCTCTAGTTGCCATTATTTCTGCTTTATGCAGAAAGCTGGGAAGACTCTTTCCTTCTCTCAATCATTTAATCATTCCTGGTGAAATGCTGTTACTGATGAAAAACTTCCCTTCAGAATCCCAAATAGAGATATGATGCTATTGTTTTATTTATGCTATTAACTTTAACAAATAAAGAAACAATATTTTCCTGGGAAAATCAATTCAAGGCAAGAGCTGAGCTATGCCAAGTGAGTTGAAAAGCATCTGTGTGAAAGCGTGCCCTAAAATCAGATGTTTGAAGTTAACAGCTCTGGTATAGCAAAAGGAAATTCCTGGAAACTACTGAGACCAAACACAAACCTAGTATGTTTTGTTTTCCTTGTTCCTCCTAAGTTGCTGCTGTTATCCTATTTCATACACATAGCTGTCAGATTATCTATCAGATGTCAGTTCAAAACTTCACGCAGACATATCTGAGCTTGCAATGATTTTTGACAAGTGGGTAAACCCTCTGATTTGCTGTAAGAAGTATTGTACTAAGCAACCTCTTTTCTAGGGAGTTATTTTTCAAAACATTTCCCTGAGGAAATACTTTATACATGGTCTAAGTGTCCTTGAATAGCTTGTCTAAAGCAGTTGATGTGATGTGGATGGCACTTTTATGGTGATGGTCAGCAATAACATAGCAGTTAACGACCTGCTATGCCACCTGGACACTCACAAGTCTATGGGGCCTGATGGCATCCACCCAAGGGTGCTGAGGGAGCTGGCAGAGGAGCTTGCCAAGCCACTGTCAATCATATATCAACAGTCCTGGTTAACGGGGGAGGTCCCGGATGACTGGAGGCTTGCCAGTGTGACGTCCAACTACAAGAAGGGCCAGAAGGAGGATCCATGGAACTACAGGTCTGTCAGCCTGACCTTGGTGCCAGATTATGGGAAGATTATGGAGAGGTTCATCTTGAGGGCACTCACAGGGCATGTGCAGGACAACCAAGGGATCAGGCCCAGCCAGCACGGGTTCACGAAAGGCAGGTCCTGCTTGACCAACCTGATCTCCTTCTATGACCAGGTGACCTGCCTAGTGGATGGGGGAAAGGCTGTGGATGTTGTCTACCTGGACTTCAGTAAAGCCTTTGACACTGTCTCCCACAGTATTCTCCTGGAGAAACTGGCGAATCGTGGCTTAGACAGGTGCACTCTTTGCTGGGTAAAAAACTGGCTGGACGGCCGAGCCCAGAGAGTCGTGGTGAATGGAGTAAAATCCAGTTGGCAGCCGGTCACAAGCGGAGTCCCCCAGGGCTCAGTTTTGGGACCAGTCTTGTTTAATATCTTTATCGATGATCTGGATGAGGGGATTGAGTGTTCCCTCAGCAAGTTTGCAGATGACACCAAGTTGGGCAGAAGTGTTGATCTGCTGGAGGGTCGGAAGGCTCTGCAGAGGGATTTGGACAGGCTGGATCAATGGGCTGATGCCAATTGTATGAGGTTCGAGGCCAATTGGATGAGGTTCAAGTCCAAGTGCCGGGTCCTGCACTTGGGTCACAACAACCCCATGCAACGCTCCAGGCTTGGGGAGAAGTGGCTGGAAAGCTCCCCTGCAGAAAAGGACCTGGGGATGTTGGTCGACAGCCGGCTGAATATGAGCCAGCAGTGTGCCCAGGTGGCCAAGAAGGCCAACGGCATCCTGGTCTGTATCAGAAATAGTGTGGCCAGCAGGAGTAAGGAGGTGATTGTGCCCCTGTACTCGGCACTGGTGAGGTTGCACCTCAAACACTGTGTTCAGTTTTGGGCCCCTCACTACGAGAAGGACATTGAGGTGCTGGAGCGTGTCCAGAGAAGGGCAACGAAGCTGGTGAGGGGTCTGGAGCACAAGTCTTATGAGGAGCAGCTGAGGGAACTGGGTTTGTTCAGTCTGGAGAAGAGGAGGCTGAGGGGAGACCTCATCGCTCTCTACAATCACCTGAAAGAGGTTGCAGAGAGGTGGATGTTGGTCTTTTCTCCCAAGTGACAAGTGATAGGAGAAGTGGAAATGGCCTCAAGTTGCACCAGGGGAGGTTTAGACTGGATGTTAGGAAAAATGTCTTTACTGAGAGAGTGGTGAAGCATTGGAGTAAGCTGCCCAGGGAGGTGGTGGAGTCACCACCACTGGAGGTGTTAAAGGAACGTGTGGACGAGGCACTGTGGGACATGGTTTAATGGGCATGGTGGTGTTGGGTTGATGGTTGGACTTGATGACCTTACAGGTCTGTTCCAGCCTTGGTGATTCTGTGATTCTGTGATTCTATTTTATTGTGATCTACCCCAGCTTTTTCATAATTCCATAAACTTTGTATTAGACAGCAGTGGTTATTGTGTGTTCCTACTGTGTTCATCACAAAATGTGAGCAAGGCTGGCAAGCTTAACTGGGAAGTAAAAAAAAACCTGTCTCCTGTGGTATGTAGTATTGTCTGACCAACAGTAACACATTTTTTGAACATCAGTAATTTTTTTCTCCCTTTTCATATACAGATTGAGACACTCATTAATCATGATCAGTAAATCATTCAACTGTGTCATTTTTTATACAGAAGATCACCTCAATCTTATGTTTCTCCTATATTTACTGAATGTATTCTGTTGATTGTATGAAATTGAACATCATGCTAGGTCAGTTTTGACCCTTGGAGTTGAAATATATAAATTATTTCTGCTAATATGCCATTCCATCATTCAAAAAAGTGAAGCAAGGATTTATTTGTTTAATATCAAAGAATGTCAATTACTTGATTAGATGTATGACGGAAAAGACTCTTTACATTTTTCATTTTATCTGTCTTTTCTAACTTTTGTGATTCTGTGATTCTGTGATATGTAATAAGAAACTATAGAACTATAGCATTTATGCCACTGTAGACTAAGAAAACCATTTGCTGCATTTGAATCAAAAAAGCACAGTGGTGTCTTTTAATTAACTAACCTTATTAGAATTGTCATAGAATCATACTCCCCTTAATTTTTTTAACACAATATAATTTGCAGAGCTTTTTTGTCGGGTCTTTTGTGTCTGAGGTGAAATTTCACCATTGGCTTACGCCTATCAGAAGTTGTGCTGCCTTCGAGACCAGTGGTCCCACTCCATTCTTGGCCACATTCCTAGTAATTCACTTGAGTCAGTTCTAGCAATCGTGTGGCCACTGGCTGAAGAACATTGTATCATTGATATGACTGAGAATTTTGCAGAATAAATTATTAGTCCTCAGTCTGATCAGGCAACTGATCTAACTGCCATGTGGCCACATACTTCCTAGACCTGACACAGGGGAGAGAAAGGAGACAGGGAGAAGGAGAGTGGAGGAGAATCATCTATTTTTGGTAGAGGTACAATTTCAAATCAACCTCCACTGACTGTTAACTCTACTTGCAGTCCCTCCATTCAATTAGCTGTAGCCTTTTAATATAGGTCTCTCTGTGTATATATATGTATAATGTATATATCTGTCTATATATATGTGTATATACATATATGTGTATATGTATGTATAATACTGTAGTATTTTGACATAATATTTTTGGGTTATAAACAAAATTTTCCAAAAATATGTAATGATCTATTGGATTCAGTGGCTTTTTCCTTTGGAAAACCGGAATGAGTTCTTATGCCTGTCATTAGATTCTTCTGCATCTAAATTTTACTGAATTTTTATGGAAAACAAAATATTTTAGAATTCCCGAATCAAAGTATTTTCCTGAAAGATCAGCTCTCTGTTAGACTTCATAGAAGCTAACTAACTAGGGAATTGTAGTCCAAACACCTCAGGATTCCTTTCTGAAGGAACTCCTCTACTGGAGTTGTTTCAAGGCTGAAATAAACATCTTAAGGCACTGAATGGTTTTTCACTGGCAGGTAAAGATTATTGTCCATCATAGAACACACATTATTGGGTCAGCAAATGGAAATTGTGAATTTAAGTTCAAGAATGGCAAAAAAATTATTGTTTGTAAAAAAGGCTGATACAAAAACCTCTTGCATTTATCTGTAACTCAATCAAATTTATCTCTAGCTTTTAATTTCATAAATGTTATTTTCATTTTTTCTCCAGATTTATGACAAAACCACATATGAAATATTGTAATAGATTGTGGGATGGAAGATTTAGATTTGTCTTTCAGCTAGCACTACTCTTAATACTCTGAATTGCTTTTCTACATCTTTTAATCTTGGTTGAAAGCTTTGTCAACATCACTTTATCTTCCTTGCAGTTTCATCATTTTGAAACTATGCTTCTTTATTTAGTCTTTTCGTTTTTATTTCCACAACTGAATACTACCAAATTTTTTCTCTTCGGTGAAGGTCATTTTTTCTACTAATGTAAATTGGCTTTGGTCCAGTAGTAGAATGGACCCGAGTTAATTTACACAACTTTAGGAACTGCCCCAACTAGCTAGAAAATAAATACTGTGTATGTACAGAACTACAGGAACAACTGAGTAGAGGCATGCAATTTTCCCCACAAAATTGCAGCAATGTTTAAACTGTGGTCTTTCAATATTGTTTAATTCTGTAAAAGATGTTGAATATACAATTCTTGGAAATAGCCTGTCCTAGCTAAAATACAGATTGCAGTACTTTCACTAAATATACTATAAATCAAACAGAAATAGAATTGAAAAATAGCTCTTCTTTTTATCACCTTATGTCCAATGGGACATTTCCAAGTAGAATACTGACAGTGACAAGTAAAGAGATGACTTTGACTTTTAAGCTTTGTACTGCTGTGTAAGATTCTACTTCTTTGGCTATTGAAAAGCTGTCAATATTATTGCTATTACTTTCCTAGACAAATGAAGGATGCCCAGTTTATTTCATGTAGAAACTACACTGTGTTAGCTATTGTAAATGTGAGGTAGGCAAATCAAGAATAGCCATTAGTAAGAATAGCCATAGCTATGATGTCTTTTATTTGATTTTCTTGTTTCTTTTTTTTTCTTCCTTGTCTTTTACCCTCCTGCTCTTTTTATCATGAAGGTGGCATTACTCGTACAATTTTTGTCTACAGAATGGTTTACTTTACCTGAATTTGACCCACAAAGGAACACGACAGATATTTTCTTTGTTGGAAAAAGAAGCTCTACAAATTCTAGTAAACCAGCATTTTTTTCTGGTAATCTAATACATATAGAAGTAGATTTTTTGGACCAAGTAACTTTTCTGACAGTGCTCTGTGAAGAAAAACACAAATTTAATTATAAGGTAACTTTGTATTGAGCTAGGAAACACACTTTTAGATATTCAGTTTATAAGAAGCTCAGCATTGAGCAGCTGGTTAAAAACATAACACTTCATGTTTTCAAGTGCTTCAGTACAAATATAGCTTCATGTTGTATAATATGGCAAGTGAGGGAAAAGGACTTTTAAGTTGTTGCTTGTATATTCCTTGTAGCAAAGATGACTAGCTGCATGTGCTAACAGGGGAAAGACATCTATCACATTGCCCCTTTAGGTTGTTCTACTGTTTCCTGTAGCAAGAGGTTCCGTTTTCTCTTTTGTAAGAACCAACTTCTGAGGCTGTGTTTTGTTTGTTGGGTTTTTTTTTCTTCATAGAGGAAAATGGTGCTACCACTTTGACTGACAAATAATGGCGCTATGGCAAATGTCAGCTATCCTGGATGCACTTTTTGTGGAATTTACTCCAGTAACGTCATAACCATCCTTTGATATGGTATGTAGACCGTGATGGATTTCTTTCTCAACCTTACAAAAATCACTCTTTTTTCAATATAAATACATCTTAATGCTTTTGTGTTCCCCTAAGGCTGTGCAACACGCTTGAAATTTATTGTAAAAAAAAAAATGCTGCTCAGCACTTCAAGCTCTACTTCTAGCTTTATTATACATACACAAAAGTAAAAGAAAACAGCAGAAAAATCTGGCTTTTCATTTTGGTTTATTTTTCTTATTTAGTTTCAGCAACATTTTGTAGAATGTAAGATGTGGATTACCCAGCAAAAATAAATGCAGAAAACCAGATTCAGTATCATCCTTTATTAACTTTTCTACTTTCCTGGCAGAAATTGTTTTTGTCAATACTTTAATTTCAACTGGGCTGAATAAGAAAAAAAAGATGGTTTTTGGCAACATGGTAACTGCATCTGGAATTTGGTCTATAAATGTTATATTCTATAGGGTTTTTTCACATAAAGTTCTTTGGTCATGATAAAAATCCTAATTCTTTTCATGTTTTATGTTTCTAAGCTAACAATGCTGAGCTATACTGGTATTCATGAACTTTAAGGCAAAAGTGTGACAAGAACAAATATGCTGCCATATAACTCCTTCAGGCATTGCTTTTGAGACTAACATAGCAGGACAGGTTTGTTCCTAGTTATGTGCAGCAAAAAGAAAGGGGAGGCCCATGTTGATTTTTTTATTATTTTATATGAAATGTATCTCAATACTGAAAACAACATTCTGATCTTTTAAAACATTAACACTCATGCACATCAGAGTTGCCTTTTAACCACAGTGGGATCATTTGGATATGGAGAAGAGAGGCAGGGAACACAAGATTAACATCAACCATGAAACCAGTTTTTTTTCATGAAACTTGGCTGACACAACTGCAAGCAAGGAGAGGTGCAACCCCTCCCTTACCAAAGAATCAGAGATTGCAGGGATTTTGCTGTTAGCAGAACAGAAGCAGAGTGTGGATGCCTGACAGGCATGATGCTTGCACTCACCTGGCTAATGCTTGCAGTGAAGGTGGGAGGCAGTGCTTCTATTTCCCTGTGTTTGCATGGCAAGTGGGCTGTGTAAAACAGGAAAAACACTTGGTGTTGGAGAAACATTAAAACACAGCCTCTTCCTTGTAGGGCCCTGTGAGGGTGTTCCCAAATGGAAGTAAGTGCAATAAAGTTGCTGGATACTTTGCTTTGACTTCTTAAATTCATGTATTCCTCAGAAGGTGGGAATTTCAATTAGACTGGTGATTCTTGGTCTGCAGAAAGTAAGGTGTCTGCTGGATATTGGCACCAGATTAGTCAACATCATCAGGTAGTCTGCCTAACATTTACACTCAGCACTGCAGTGAGTGTTTTTTTGTGGTGACTGCAAGGAATTTAGCTATCTTTCAGGTCTTTGCTTTATCTTCCTCTAAAACAACTTTTTCAGTCTACCTGTACTTTTACAAAGAAACTAAGTCTTAAAGAGGTAATTTACTTGTTTTGTGTTATACAGGTATTTTGAGATGGTCTGGAAATAGAATCCGCATACAAGGGCTTTGTCACCATTGTTTTTCAAGTAAAAAGATGGCTGTATAGCACATTTTAGACCTTTACTGAGATACCAGATTAGTCCTAAGAAGCTAGCCTATGTCATACTTGAAAGACCGTGTTGTCCTTTTACTCAGAGATAGTTCAGGTATCTGGGCATTGACAAATCCCCTGACTTCCTTTCTGATATGGGCCATTCCTGACAAACCCTTCCTTTCCCACACCAAATTTTGACACCTGAGGTCACTTGCATTTTTCTACAGCAAGTTTTGTCAAGGATACACATCTTCTTCAAGGAATAAACTTTAAGGACTATTTGGAAGGTTTGGGGTTTTTTTTACAAAGTGTAGTAGGCTGGATTTGTTCCCTTTCTGCCCTCAGGAGTTTGAAACAACTTTGATTTCTAATTGACATTCTATTACTATTCTTGAGATATGATCTTTGTTGTACATCATCTATAATTAAATCAGCTAATACAGTAGGTGCAGGTATCTATCCTTCATTAAAGAGAGTTATCTTTCAAGTATTCTTTTATCAGCTGTACATTTGTTCTGAAACAAGTCACAGATATTTAAGCATTGAGTTACATGACCAAAGACGTTGGAAATCTTAAGAGACCCTTAATAGAGAAATTATTTTCTTTTTTTTTTTTTAAACTTGGAGAGAAGCTTGACTTGATTAAAGTTTCTCAGTATCCTCCAGAGAGTATAGTCAAAGGATAACTGTCCCTGTCCAAGCAGATTACTTCAGTGATCTATCTTACTGTTAATTTTCTCACTGTTTGGTGGCACTGATAAAGGTGACAAGAACAGTCTTCATCATGGAAATAACCTGTTTGCTGTTCTTCAGTAACTTATGTTTCCCATACAGCTTTGATGAGAACAACGTAAGATCACAAAATTAGAGAAAATTCATGGTATTTAACTTTTGATCATCTGACATGGAAGAATTAATCTACAATAAATTCACTGCCTGGAAGAAACATAGATTAAAATTAAAATTCTGCATCTCTACTGTGCGTGCAGTTAGATGAATTGATAAAATGTACGTAAGTGCTACTAAATCAAAATGACAGTGTGTTGAAGTTATTGTAGTGTAATTGTTTACTTGAAGCAGAATATCATGGAGGTAAAAATTCTCTTTCTTTCTATTTTATTTTAGTATATATGACTTAGATGAAATTACATAGAAAAATTCACTCTTCTGATGGAAAAAATCCTTCATATTATGTTTGAGGGGAGATGTAGATACATGCTTAGTACCAGCAACTCAAATAAAAATGGATTTAGAAGTGGACACACATATCACTTAATTTACGTTTTGCCTTAATGGAGCATGTTTGCTCTATACTTAGGACTTGAACTTGACTGGTACTGAGCAACGTAGCTTCTCACTCAGGGTAGTAGGATCAGAATCTGAACAGCATGTTCCAGGAGCTCTGTTGAGTATTTTTCAGAATTAAGCTGTTCATGAGTTATAAACTGTGTCCAGCACCCTATGACTAACATTAGGAGCAAACTTAAAATGTTAAATTTGAAATAGGTTGTTGTGGATTTTTTCATGTGCATCTGAGTAACTTCCGGAATCTCTTTTACCACTCTGAGGTGAAGTTCCTCTACTTTCACTTCCGGCAATAAAGTATACCTATATCCTACCTTTAACCCAAACTTGTTATTTGTGTTCTGAACTACGGCAATACCGTACTCATCCTGTTCCTTATTGTTGCTGTATTCTTACACCATGCATTTCTGAACCTAGCTTTACAAATGAGATCTTTCTTTCTCTTACCCACAATGAACCCAGAACAATGCTTTAAAAATAAATAAATAAATAATATACTTTCATTTATTCATCAAGTCAGGGATTAAGTAAAAGCTACTACTGTTACATTTAGAAGATCAAGGAGATCATAAAATTATTTTCTTTTTTCCCGTGCTCCACTGCAGTGTGTTACAGACACAATAGAAATAGGAAAAGAAAAATAAATAAATAAACAAAAAATTAAAAAACCTCCCATAATCCCCCCCCCAAAAAGAGCTAGCAATTGCAGCATTACCAATGAAAAATCAAGTAACAAAATAACTCACATGACATTATTTTCAGAAAGAATTTAATCCCTTACAACAGTCATGAAACAGAACTTGCCAGATATAACAGTGAAACAGAAATTGTCCCCATCGAAGAGGTCATAACAGGTCCTGAAAATGTGCATCCTTCTTTTTTATGAGATTACTAAAATGCTCTATAAACTTCATTCATCATCTGACTGTTCTATTTGGATTATTGACATGATATTCCAGGTCAAGGAAAATTCTGCATTTGGACAGATAAGAGCTACAGAGCTTTTTAAATAGATGAAGCCTGTTACTAGCCTTGGATGTATTAACACAATTTGATTCTGATTTGCCAATACAATTAGTGTGTGATGTATTCTTCCTATGTGGTGAGAGCAGTCATATCCCACATTATGCTCACAGGAGAGTAAAAAACCAATTACCTTTGCTTCAAGGACACTAAGCAAAGCAGAAAGCCACTATGCACAATTGAATGGGAGCATAACCATTGTCTTCAGAGTATGCAAGTTTCATCAGTACTTGTATGGACAAAATTTCACATTTCTAACAGATCTTTTTCCTCTCATATATCTTTGTACCACATTTGGTTTTCCATTTCTAGCTATCAAGAAAATGCAGAGGTGGGTTCTTCTGTTATCTGCCCATACTTGTTATCAAGCACAGAAATTCTTCATTAGTTGGTTATTCAGATGGCTTGTCATGATTAGCTTTGTCATGCAAACACCAAAAAACTTTCCATTTTGGAGAATTAGAACACATGCAAGAGGTTTACCAGGAATGAAAATGCACAGGTGCGCCCAATAATATCCTAAATTCTGGTGAAAGTGTTGGTAGAGAAAAGCCTGAAAAGAGAGCTCATATGACTGATATTTCTGAATTAATATAACTGGGTAATAACAAACAAATATCGTTCATCTATATTCAGGCTAGTAGTTACTGGCTCAAGTTGCCCATAAAGGCACTGTTCTGTTCTTGGTAATGCTGTCTCTACAGCTGCATGATTAATGTTTATCCAGATTTGAGGCAGTGCTCTAAGACAGAAACAGCATATTATGCAATAGGCAAATAATGCAGTCTTGGGCGGAAGAGGCATCTTGACCCATCATACCATGAAGCCTGCAGAATAAAACCGTAGGATACAGGCCCACTGTATTTTATTCCAGAATGATCTCCTCTACTGTTGACTTACAAGCATCTATACACTTTCCTGATTCTATATCATTAGAAATAGAATAGTTTATAGAAATGTCTGATTCACCCTGCTAGGAGTTTAATGCACAGTATTCTGAAACCTCACATTATTAACAAGTTGGAATGTGTCTCATTTTTTAAAATTCTGTATCCTCTAGGATTTCTTTGTTACACATATAGTAGTTGTGTGGGGGAGAAGGTGATCCTGGAGACAAGGATGTAGTGTATACATCTCAAGTAAGAATTTCAAGCTTCTTGCTATTCTGTACCCCTTCTCTCATTGCTAGCTACTACCAGTATTTCATCCTGCTTCCTTTAGATGATTTGCAGAAAAATGGTACCTATATTTCTCCTAGACTATCAAGTTGCCTCCTTTTGTCTGTTAATAACAACTGTCCTCTGACTTCACCTTCTTGAAGATAGATGTAGTGATTCCTTCTACACATATGAGAGAGAGAAACTAGCCAGCAGGTCTGGCTAGGTATTCTATCCGAAATCTCCATAATTGACAGAAATGGGTTTTCACCTTCAGCCTTGTAACTACATTTTAAAAGTCTTTCATACTTTTGTTATGATGACTTTATACAGAATATAGTTGGTAGTTTGCAATATAGCATGTATTTTGATTACTACTAATACTTTTATGGAAACCTCACTTGAAAATACACTTGCAATGTTTGTTTATGCAGTTCTGTAACATGACAGTATGAATCCAGCATAAAATATCCTTATTGCATTTTATATATACAATAACATGGCTTGTATGAATATAATTTAAAAGTGCTTTAATGATAAACAGAGTGAGAAACTTAGATATCTTTTGAAACAAACTTTTTCCATAAATTCTTTTCTCTTGAAATTTCTGGACGTAAGAAATACTCTTAATGGTACTTTATAACACAGTCTATGAACAAAATATATTTTTAGCTGGTTTTGTGCATAGAGTAAAAACAGTTCCAGAGTGCTGAAAATCAGGATAGCAATTACATTGACTCTCTACAGTCATGCCAGTTTCAGTCAGGTTAATATCGGCTTAGAACTGGTTTTCCCTTAAGTCTGTAAAATTTCAAGTTCTAAACAGTTTTAACATGAACTTAAACACTGCAAAGAGTACACAGAGAAATTCATGATAATTTTCAGTATGTAGTTTAAAATTAAATTGCCCAAACCATGGAAAGTTTTATGTGGTCTCTGCAAATATTAATTTTAAATATAGATTTCCAATAGCTTGTGGTTATCAGAACATATGCCGCTACTTAAAGCAAGCACAGTTTATAGATAGTACAGAACACTAACAGCTTGCTAAAGTAAATTTTTCAGAGTCAGACTTGCTCTTTGTTAGTTCCTGAGGACCATGTTGAAGTGTGAAAACTAATACTTTTGCAACGCTGAAGAAGTTGTGCTTTCACATCCTTACCAATTTCAGTAACATGGAGAAGGAAAAGATATTTCCTACTTTGGAGATATTTTCATTTTCTCCTGCATTGACAAACAGTGTTATTTTTTGTTGTTTTACTTGGTGCTCTCTGGTTTTACTGTGTACATTTTATGTCTGAACTTTATTTTCCAGGCTTTTGATATGTATGTGTTGTCAAAGTAGTTATAGCATGTCAGGATGTTTCCAGAAGAATATGTTAAATTTCTGCCTTGGGGATCTTGTAACAGACTACTGCAAGTTAACCCTGATGTAAACAGTTCTGTGGTTGTTGGAGTTAGGGAGCCGAAGATGCATCATGGTAGCTGGAAATCTTTGGTTTTGTGTTCAGTCAGTTGAAGAAATTGCATTGTTGCGCTGGTTGCAAGTGGTTCCTGAGCAGTTTCCATTTTGTTTTGATTATCTTTGTTAACGGTGCTATTATAGATTTTCCCAGCTATACTTACCATGGTTATGAAGGACTAAAACTTCTCTTATTTTGGACAAGTTGTTTTACAGTCATGTTAATTCAAATACTTAGTGTAATGCATCTTATAACATGACCAGCTTCATTGTGACATTTTCACCTTAACTGAGGGGCTTTCCCCTGCTCTTTAGTATGTCTGATCAAATGTTGAAAATAAGCATAAGCATGGTGTTAAAAAAAACCAAATAGAATATTTTATTAAGGGTAACTCCATAGAGTATAGAAGTACTGTAAGCTTTTCTGAGCCTGTATGTCCTCACTGTAAACATGGACAAAGGATATGAAGGGAGGGAGAAGAATTCTGGCTTCTGTTGCTCAAGCTGCAAATGAACTGACTCGTTATTTTAGCAATATCTAAAGACTTTCTATGTGAGTTGAGGCCACTGTTGGGTTCAATTTGCTATGTTGCAATATATACATTACTTGCAGTACATACATTAAGAGTCCCCCAAATTTCCAATCTCTTAAATGCTGGTTGTAAATCTGATCCTCAAAGGGTTGTCTACTTTCATTATACCTAAAACTTCATATCAGGCTTCTGTTTAAAGAGTCCATTTACAGTAGACATAGAGATGTTCTGGGCAGGATGGGGGCAAGGGCCGTCTACCTTAGCATTTCACAGGGTAAACAGGATATCAGTGGAAGACAAGTAAGTGCCATTTCATTTCACACATTTTTCCACTGATCACTTATTGAATAATTTGAACATTTTTCCATATGTGTCAGTTTTATAACATCAAATTTGGATCTAGTAATATGACCATTGGGTTATTCAGTATAGATTTCATTGGATGCCTTTAGGTAAATAAAGTCTAAGTATTTATTCTGTGGTTTTTAATTGTAACTGTTGTTATTGAAATCACCACCACCACCACCAAAAAAACCCCTCATAATACTTAAGTGTGGTAAGGGTATTTTGTACTTCACTGATCACATCCAATATGGCTGATCACTACTGCCAATGATATGCCTGAGACTCTTTCAACTGGGACAACTAAGTCAATGCAAACTTGTAAGTGAGTCTGAGGATCTCTGGACCAAACTAAAGTTTATATTTACACTGTATTGTAGGACTCATCTGGCATACAGAAGCCTTACATGCTTTTTGGTGTATATAGGGCAATACTTCAACCATATTTGAAGATATTTCACGTTAGGCTTTTAGTTCCTATCTATCCATTTTGAATGGAAGTGGAGACCTTGGTCCAAGGGAGATTGAGGTTCTACAGCTGGAAGAGTTTTTTTCATTTGTTATATGAAACAATGGGGGAAATATCTCAAGGACTTCCCAGGCATTTCAGGCTGCAACCATAATGAAAAGTTTTGTGATAAGCAAGTTATCAAGCTTTTATGGTAGATCTGGAGCCAAGGGTCACATTGGTCCAGAGATAAGTGTCTCTTTGAAGAATCTGTGGAATTTACTGCCAGTAGCTGAAAGAAAGGGCCACTGCTAGTCCACCTTATCAACACAGTTTATTGAAATATTGACATTTCCAAATGTGAGAGAACCTGCAGTGACTTGAGGAGGAGAAAGCAGTCATTCTTCTGACTCTGAGAAGAGGTGACACCGGCTCTCAGACAACAACAGGCACCCTATCAGATGTTATTTGCTATAACAATCTAGAGGTTATCCATGTCAGACAGCTACAGATCAGTCAGGAAACCCACATCTTAAATGTCTTCCTTCGGTATTTACACATTCTCAAAGTCAAACTTGTGCAGAAAGAAAAATCTTCTTATCGAGACAGGTCATACAACAGATCCTCTTAACCTTTTGGCCTTTTTCTCCTAGTGCTTTGGGAATGACCATCCTGGCACATTTGGATCACCCGTGTGACCGCATGGCTTATTACCATCTGACTTCTGGTAAGCACTTCTCCCTTTGGTCAGAAAGAACCTAACAGGGAACTGGCTAAAACAGAGCTTCAGTAGACCTCTGCTGCTGCTGGTGCCTTCCTGGCACTTCAAGGATTTAAGCTTGCAGCTGGGAGATATATCCTAGGAACAGAGTGATGGGAGTACCTGCCATCCAAGATGTACCTGCAGAAGAGGTGTACCAGCTATAAGCAGGCTAAGCTGTTACGTTTCTTTTCAAAGCTGTCCACTTTTTTCTATGTGCACATGTACTATACAAGCCTACAGGTTGTGTTTTCTCTGTGCTTGTTATATTGCTCAGCAAACATTTCCTACTGAAATCCTGCTGGACCTCAGACTATTAAAATTGTGAAGGCTGTTGTCCTGAGTGGAATAGAGTAAAAGCAGTCTGTCTGTTAAGTGATTTTTTTTATCCTCATAATTTTTCAAACAAGACCAGACCTGTGGGAAGGCTGACCTATGGGCAGAAAAACAGAATTTTCCAGCTGTGAGAAAGTCTGTATAAAAAAATGTTTTTTAATTCCTTCCTGGGCTTGACAGCCCGCTCGAACACAGTAATTGTTTAAAATGTCCCACACTACGAAGGAGTACTAATGGATAGGAGCTATTCTGCCAGAATACAGCAAGTAGAATATTGCTTTTTAATTTATTTTTAACTCCTCACAAAGAAAATCTGAATTTCTGTAAATAGAGAGTTATCATTTTCTAGCTATTTAATTTGATGGTTTCATAAAACCTAATTTTAAGGTCTAGAAGCATTTTGCATCTTTGGTGTGCTCGTGCAGAAGAAGTGGGGAAATGCTACCTCCACAGTCAGGCTTCAATTAAAATTCATACTTCATGTGATCTGTATACTTCTGAGTAAGACACTTGTCAATTTAGTCAGCTTCCCCTTTGTGGAAACCAGTGGACTCTATGCATGAGCATGACTTCACATTCAGTCTCGCCAAATGACCAACCTTCCTGAGTACTCTTTGGAGCAAATGTTTGTCAGTCATAACCAGTTTTGAAGCCTACTACAGGGACCTGCAAGAAGGTGAAGACCAGTGCAGGCTGTATCAGATGGGTAAATATAATTGTTTTTGTGTACCTTGAAATCAACATGTAAACATCCCAACAGACTCCCAAAGCATTCAGACACTTACAAACCTCAAAAATATTGATTCTTTATATACAGTCCTAAAGGTCATAGTTTTCTTCTATACTATTCTCTGTAAAAGTCAACCCTGATTATAGGAAAGAGTGGGTGAATCAAACTCTTTCCAAAGCTTATCTTAATAAATTGAGATTTACCTGAATTTTTCTGGTAAATTCTGGGAGCTCTTCAAGGTAGAACTGGGAAAATTACCTTTATTTTCATGCTTTTGGTTTTTTTTCTTTTTTTTTTCTTTGCTTTTCTTATTCTTTGAAGTGCTAGCTTGGATCAGTATTTCCTGCACTGTTTGTAATGTCTTTTTATGGGATATCTGACCTTTACAGAATTTAGATGTGGACAGAATACTAATGTTTAATTAGAATTTTTTTTTTTTACTGATTTGAGGCAATGAGGGAGGAAGATAAACAGATTTAAAGAGGAGCCTCAGGAAAAGAACACAAGTTGTATAGTTAATATACATCATGCTGACCAGTAGTATTTATGGAAATAGACTATTACGTTACTAGTTTTTTTGAATTTTTATTATGAAGGAGGAGAGAGGAAAAATGTTACCCCAAAGGCAGAAACAGCCTTTGAAATGACAATTTCTTGTGCAGAAGACTTGTGTAAAAGACTAGTAGAAGACTAATGTCCTCTTTCACAAATTAAATATGAAAAACTTTTGAGCTTACAAATCTGGATTTACAATGTCATAAAGTCTCATGACTTCCACTTGGCCAGCACAGTATTTAACATCATACTTACCTTTCCTTACCTGAAAAGACATTCAGTATACATTTTTACAAAATGCACATTGGTATGCTGAAAAGTATCAGGTTTCACACTGCAAAGAATCTGCCTTGTGAAAGCCTGTGATAGCCTTTCCAAGGACTGAAATTTGCTTTCAGTTCCTAGGACAGTGAAATTTGAAAATAAAAATGTCTCATAAAATCATGGTTTTGTTTTCTTGCTTGTTTTCTTAGGTAATGACAAGATTTTTGTGAGTAGTAAAAAAGAAAATATGAATTACTTTGAAAAGGAAATGCCTCATAGTTTGGGATTTTATTGTGAGAAGTATTATTTTCATTCTGCCTGACACTTCAAAGGATATGGGTTTTTTAGGACAAAAGCATCTAAATAACAGAGACAATGTGTTGCTGTCTTTGTGTGTATATATATCTCTCATTAGGCATACATGTGTTTTGTCAACTATGTGCCTGATTTGTTGCAGACATAGGCAGATTCCCCCATAATCTGTTTGTGGTCACAAACCTGTTTCCTGAAACACTTGTGTAAATACTTAATATTATGTATAGGAATAATTTACATTGATAATATTACATAGCAACAATTACATACTTTGTAATGTATTTGTTGCATATTTTGCAAGTGGAACACAAACAAGAAACAGTAAGGAAGAAATTTATTCTCGATATACATACCCTTCCTGCAACTACCAAAATGGTCAGGATGGTGACATTACTGACATTAGCAGACAGGGAGGAAGAGAGAAGAAGGATGTCAAAGGCAGGAAAGGATTTATTTTTTTAAAATTTTGGCATAGTTGATGAAGAAGGTGAATTTATTGCCAGAAGTGTTAACAAATCACCTGCACATATATTCATTTCCCTTTGGTTCATAAGCACAACTGTTAATTGAGAATAGTTAAACTTACATACTGGAAGACAAGTTAATACAATTTCCACTTAACTAAGATTTCTTTTGAGCTTTGCTTTCTACTTGGATTTTTATTGCCAGACAGCACTGACTTCTAAAGAATAGAATAAGGAAATCCATCCAGTGATGACACAACCCTTTCTTACTTCAGGGTAGATTTAATTTATACTTGTGAAGTTTCTTGTGTTGGAACTCAAAAGAGAAGTTCTTTCTTTGGTAAATGCTTTAAAATTCCATTTTTCCTCCTGTAAAAGAATTCACAAGTTTGTGCTTTTCCAAAATAATTGTGCTGCACATCAGCTCTTTCCAGAGTACTCTTGTACTTTGCCTGTAGCTGTTGTTTAGTGATGATATTTAGAATTTATTCAATAGGTGTCTCCTTTTCCCTTTCCTCTTCTTCCTCCCTGTGATGCAAAGTTTGATAACAAATGAGAAAGTATGGTATTAATTGCCTATGACAATGAAGCCTGTTTATACTGCTCATCTTTTTCTGTCCTCTAGAGAAGGTCACACAATAAACAGAAATATAATCTGCAAGTAAGTCCTCCTTTTTTTAAGCATGGCAGAAGGCATGGTTATAGCTTTTAAATGTGCTGTATACCTTACTTCCTATAAGTCTTTTTATACCACAAATAGTTTTGTTGGTTTAATAGATATAAGTAACAGTAGTCCCACTACACTGACGAGGGAAAAAAATACCATCAATTAGTGAAATGAGGATTTCCTAATAAGCTCATAGCAGTTCTAAGGATAAATTCTAGTTTTCTTCTATCTTAATCTAAATGCTTTATTCACTTGCTGCGTTCAGTTTGGTTGAAACAAATGCTAATAATTCATTGTCAAATACAATTTTTAATAATCAGGTAGGTTTGATTAGAGCCTGATAACCAGCTTATTGTGTTTAATGTAAAACACTGTCCCTTTGAGACAAATGCTAATGTCCTAGCAGGGCTTAGTTTTCCTATTTGTATTAAAATATATGCAAAACTGATTCAAATAATACAATTTAATTTCCCTATCCAGATATATATTTTTTTTAACCAGAGTGCCAGATGCTGTATAAGCATCAAGTCAGTATTTAAAACAATGGCTTTCAAATCTGAAGGAGTTCAGTTACACTTTGGCCCTTTCCCCAATTGAAGTCAGTAGAGAAATTCCTAGCCACTTACTTTGAGTGCTGTAGGATCTTTCATTTCCTAAATCTACAGTGGTGCAGTTTCGTGACAAGTTCAGCTGATGAATCCATCACTAGGAAGCTCTTTTAATTCAGAGTTATGTTCAAAATGTTGTAACTACAGAAGTTCTTTGAAACTCTAAAAATATATGTCATTTACATAGCATACTGCATATTCAAAGCACTGTGTAGGCATCACGACATAAGCATTCTCTGTCCCAGAAACAGCAATGGGAAAATGTTATGTATATTTTATAGCAGCAAAAACTTGAGGCAGCGGGGTGAAAAAAACTTAGCCAAGACTGTGAGATGATTAACTGGTAGATGCAATTAGGAACTAGGCACAGCTAATTTTGACTTTTAATTCACTTCTCCAAATTATGCTGCTTCTCAAGGATGCAGCTCCTTGACTAGGATCCTAGATAACTTTGTGACTGATCTTTTCACCATGTTGAAAGAAAAACAAAACAGAAAGGGGGAAAACACAGCTGCAATTAGCTGTAAAAAACAGCCAATAGGGCTTTGTAAATCCCTTGAAGGCTTTGATAATTAAGGGATTGTCAACACTGATTCTTTACTGTCTCAGAAAAAAAAAAGTAACTCTCTGCATTGTCCTTAAATGTAGCTAGTTTTAAAGAAAGCCTAAGAGAGTATTAAACTGGTAAAGCATTGAAGAACTTAGTCTAATTACAATTCATTAGTTTGTCGTTGAGAGAGGGATGATTTTAAAATGCAATCCTCCCTCCATTATTTCTTACAAAATATGGAAAAGCTCTAGTTCTTTTTCCAAGTTAGTCTGCGTATTATCAGAGGAAAACATGGTTCTTTCAAACGGTCTATAAAACTGTGTATTTTCCGAATACTGGTGCGTTAGCAGTTTGACTGGAGAGTGAAGGAAACAGGTTTCTTAGCATGAAAATATTTTATAATAGTTGCAGAAGAGGGTTTGCATAAAATATTGTAGAGGAATAGATTTTTATCTGTTTTATTCTTGAAATAAGGCAAATTAATGGAAGTTTCTAAATACTTTTTATTTAAGCCCATTCTGTAATTTTGATTAAAAAAAAGGTAAAGGACTAATTATAGTTTGTTACTGGTTTTCTTTCATTTTGTCCCAAATGACAGTTAAATATTTCTACAGTCACAGGGGAGGCTTAAAACTGTGTTCCATAACATTGGTCCACCCATGAACAATCCTTTCCAATTAAATAGATAAAAAGTATTGTTACTATTTTCACTCCAAGAAGATACTATCCAGTGTGATTCTCTCCGTGCTGTCAGACCAGCATGAAATAGATGGGACTCTTAATACTAGTGTTCTAGTGGGCTGTGTTTTCCCACTTTATATGGTCCTGCACAACCGGCTTTAGATGACCTCACTTGAGCAGGGAGGTTGGACAGGTTGTCCTCAGGAGGTCCCTTCCAACCTCAACCATTCTCTGATTGTTTTCCTAGTGTCTGGAGAGACACCATACGGAACTACCAAGAGCCAGGCTAATGCTTTTTTGAGGTTAAATGGGCTGAAACAATCCCTTTCTTACTCATGACCTAATTGCTATCAACATGAAGTAGTTCTTCCCTCACAATTATAAAATTTCCCTAAGTATTTTTATGATCAGAACTCCGAGAAGTGCCAATCTAGTAGTTTCGCTTTTGTGATCTTTAACATAATGTTAAATTTAAACTCACTTAAGTTGTGAGTTATAATAATACAATTCATGGAGTTTCTGTAATAAACACAGAGGCCCTGATAATGACATATTGACCTGGAGTCACAAATACCTTTAAGAGCTTTATCTTGATTTGAGTAAGAGTGGAATCTTAAAGGTCTTTGTGACTCCAGGTCAGATTTTGGGGGACGAGGTAAAGTACATTCTCCACTAGTGCACACTTCTCAGCTACATAAATAAAATAAATATTTTTATTGTCTTATGTATTATTTTTAGATAAGACAGGGAACCAGGAATAGATTTTGAAGCTAGATATCATAACTGTGAGCTAAATACTGCATCAGTTATCCTGGGTTTTCCCTGAAGTGGTTCAACTGAATTAAGTGAATTAATTTAGAACTGATTTACCATTTTGTTAGTAAAGGAAGAATCAAGCTCATTATTTCCTAAAAGGTCCATTTGATGTACAGTATTTGACAAACCTAGTTGTGCATAACAAAATTTCCATTTTCTTGCTTTGTTTGTTAAGAAATGCATCAACATCCTTCTCAGACTTGAAGAATTTTTTTGTAAAGTGTGTTTACTAGGTCCTAGAACAGTGAAGCAAAATTCAATAGTGTTTTCTTCCTGTTTGACAGCAAAGGACTTCCATTAGTCAGTTATATGGTGAAATGCCTCCAGTTCATGAAACAACCAGGTAAGGGAAACAGAATTAACAGTGTCTGAAGACAATTTTTAGTGTTATTTCATTTGGGTGTCTTTCCAAGATTTTAACATTTAAGTTGTTTTAGAATTTTTCCTAATAAAGAGGAAAAAGGAATTTGCCTAAAGATTTTTTTTCAGAAAAGAAAGTGATATTATATATTGTATATTTTATAAGTTTTGACAACAGAAAATATAAAGACTATTTAGTTGTTATCTCATCTGTTTCCACTGGCAACTTTTAGGAAAAATGTACACAGGATTTTACTGTATATTGTCAGAGGCTTTGCAGACATTTTTGTATAACTGAAGGAAAATTTCCATAGATGGATTTTTTATTTTTTTATTTTTGAGTTACAACAGAAAGCAGTACATCACTATGTGTATTTTCCCTAAAGATTTAAGATTTTGAGCCTAGCTTCTATAACCTGTTCATTTCAAACAAATGGATTTTGAGTGAAACAGCTGGGGCCACCCAATGAAAAAAACGAGGTTGGCAGCCTTTGCTCAGTAGTAATAACTCAGAAATTGCAGCCCAAGTCTCAGCTTTCTATTTTACATGTGCCCCTGTGCAGAGTAATTGGAGACGAGATGTGAAACTGCATTGTAGTGTGTCATGAGAAAGTGAAAGCTCAGGCATGCAGTTTTGAAATATACGGAAGGAAGGAGCAAGCCATGAATTAAATATTTCTGCTGGAAATTATTAAGTAATTACATGGAATGAGGATGGAGAAGAATGGTAGGAAATATAATGAATGTGGAAGGAAAAAAATGTAAAAAGGTATAAAACCAAGTCATATTTCCCAAATGTTTGTACTTAAAATTTTACTAGATTACTCAAGAAGCAGAGGGCTCAAAAAAGACATGGAAATAGCCACCTGTGGTATAAAATCCACTATTCTTTTTCTATAGGAATAGGGTTTTTTTGTATCAGGACAAGTACAATCTTCTTTTACTTAGGAAAACACCAAAATGCTCAAGAAACTCTTTTAATACTACAGAAAGATAGATGACAATATTGGAACTTTTATGCATCTCTGTGTTGTTCCATTACGTGGTGGATAACTTCAAAAAGGTGTAATTGGCAGTGATTACATAATTATTTAGAGACACATACAGAAAAATCTGGTAGGATATTGAGAATAAATGGATCAAAAGGTACAGCTGTGAAAACTTGTACAGGCCAATGAACTCAGTGGGGTTTGGTGTTTGTGGTAATCTTAAAGATTTCGGTATATTCATGTAGCTTATTCCCACAGTCATGGCATTCCTTTTCCAGCCTGCATCCAGTTGTTTGCCATCAGTGTCTTTCCTAGAGATTACCACCCATTCAGACCTCCATTTCTGCTCCTTTTATAACTGGCCCCCACCATTTTGATGAAAATATTCAGGTTAGCAATTATGTAAATTTTTAAGCTTTAACTATTTGACCTAACCTGGTGTATTTTGGCTCCAACATGTTAGGAATCATCCAGATAAGCTGCTCCAGGTGGTAGAAGACAAGTGAACAAGCCTATTAATTTGATTGCTATGAGACTCCTCAACTGTTTAGAAACCAAAACAATGAGGAACCAGCTTACACAAATGCCTTTAAGGGATGCACAACCAGGCATGCAAGCAGTGCCAGACAACCTGCCTAGTTTGCTATATCTAGAACAGTTTCCCTAGCTTGCCTTCCAACATTGTCACCTTCTAAACCTCTAGAATATTAAATGTATTATCTTGTTTCCTCTGTCTTCATAATATTTAAACCCTTCTATTTAAACAGCCGTTTCAATTTTTTCCCCACCCAGTAGAATTGCCAGCAACATATGGTTGGTCATGGCAAATTTCTCTGTCTAGCACCTGAGATAACTGGTTGCCTGTACAACAGAAATTTGCTTTGCAACTCTAAAGCAATTGTGATACAAATTTCCTGATTATTCTTCTTGTATCAAAAGTTCTGGTGCTCACAAAACTAGATTTCTTTTGGAGGAAAGTAGACTGGAAGCTTCACTCCAGGTTTATACCAATGAGCCCCAAGCCCCAACGGCCACATATCTATTTGAAATAATGACTGAACAGCTTCCAGCCACACACATGGTGGGGACTTTTTGTTCAGAAGATCAGGCAAAGCCTTATTTAATAGAAAAACCCTAATTGCACAAGAGATAACGGCCTCAGCACTACCTCCTTTAACATGCTGCTCTAGGCTTGTTCCAGAGTAGATTCACATTTACGTGCAAATGTAGACATAGCTACAGAGGCACAGGTCAGAGCTTTAATCCTTGGATGAATATTTAGTATAATATAGTATGTGATTCCAGAACTACCTTCTGAGACTTTTAGGAACCCAGTCCCACCTCTCTTTGTGTACCTTGAGCTAATGCCAGTACTGGATGTTTTAAGGCTTGACAGATAATAACTTCTTGGCCTCCTTGCAGCCATCATCCCCCGCCAGCCTGCTGGGAGTTGCCTGCTGCCACTCTTCCTTAAAGCAGTGCTCAAGGGCATCCCACCTGGATTGTCCTTCCATGAAGCACAATGGCCAGGATGCATGCCACGCTTGCTCCACCAGTATTACAAATCCACCTGACTTCTTCCCACTCCCCTCCTTTTTTAAAATCCTGAGTATAATTTGCACAGTTAGTATGACATCATTCTGTAGGGTCACATAAGAAACTTACAAGGAAAAGGTAAAATATGGAGAACTCTGGAAAAATAACAATTGCAAATAACTTGTATTAAAATACTCTGAAAAAACTAAAACAGAAACAAACAAATTTTCTCTGTTTGCTAATTCTCTGGGCCCTGATCTTCAGCTAGGCTGAGGGCTATCCAGATCAACAAAGCTCGTGTAATTTTTTTATACATAGAGGTTTTGGGGGAATTTTTCCTCAAATGTAGATAAAATAGGCAGGGCTAAATTATTTAATTCCTTCTTAGATGGAGCTGGATGGTTTCTTGCATTTATATATTTTACTATCAGAACATAATTGCATGCAGTATTTGGGGCAGGGGGTTGGGGGGAAGAGGAAATTGATCTGAAAGGAATCAGTTTCTGGATTGCTGTGTATGGTAAGATCAGTTGAGATATCTGTATTAAAATTTGAAAGCCAATACCTCAGGTGTATTGATTTGCAAAAAATAATACAAGTTACATAATCTACCAATGTATTTGTTTTTAAGTAATATGTTTATTGAAAATTAGAGATGCCAAGTACATCACCATTATGATTTACTCATTATATACAGTGGTTACCCAGATAGTTATGGTAGGCAAGCATGAACATATGAAATGTTCAGAAACAGCTCAGGACCTAAAAGAGTCACAGAAGTATTGACAAGCTTCAGTAAAATGTGTACAAGGACATTCAATTCCCAAGTCATTCACTGACATGATATTATCTGAATATCCTCAAGTAGCACTGAGGATTACATACACTTTATATATATATTTTACTCTGATTGGATAGAAAATGGATATATCTCCTTTAAAATATCATGCATTGTGGTAAAAATAAGGTTTAGAAAGGCTACCAGATATCAAGATAAAAAAGCAAAGCAAGCCTCAAAATCTGTTGACGTTGCCTACCATTTTTCTGCATAATAACAAGAAAATCTAAAATTCTGATTTGTTTTTAGGTCTCCTAAAAGAAGTATATTAACACATTTGTCAAGATTTTCTTTCTTAAAGTAAAACAAGGATTTGTACATTGATTACTAATATCTATGAAACAGGCTGGTTAAAAAAAAAAAAAAAAAAAAAAGAAAGAAAGAAAAACCCCAGAATAAAAACTATTGGGGAATAAAAAGGCAAAACAACAACAGAAGCTATGTGCTTGAATTTGGAGTCTTTATTTTAATTAAAAATGTAAAAAACCAAAGTTACCCTGGTACATCTTAGCTCACTTTCATTGTATCATAATGCTTATGAATAGCCCTTAATTATATCTTCACATCCAATTTCCTTCACATGTGGAACTTTCCACCAGTCTCCTTATGGACAGAGCTCTCTTAGCGCAGCCTGTCCCCACCCTGTAGATTCAGAAGATTAAGCAGGTAACTAAAGTGCTGTGAAAATCATCTGTGCCCTGGGAGTCCTCTATGAATCATGTTGTCTCCTGTGTATTATTTCCCTGGATACAGAAAGCTTTACTTCTCTGTAGGCTTTTTAATAACAAGTCTGAATAGAAAGTTCACAGTATATATTCACTCTGTATTAGAGCATATAGTTCACTCTATATTACAAGAGGGGGTCGAGGTACAGGGTTTAAATTCCTAACCATCCTGGTATTTTGGAAGATACTCGAATTCCTTAGGCATTCTTGACGTATCCATAATATTTTCTGTGTTAAAAATGTGGGTCCCATTTTTGGCCACACTTTCAAATTGTATGTGCATAGACTGAATGCCTTCAACCTCTCCTTCAGCTGCAGATGGTAACTGCTTCCCAACTCCTTTAGAGAGCTCCAGCTAGAGTTGTGATAGAGTGACTGGTTTAGACAGGTACACTCTTCGCTGGGTAAAAAACTGGCTGGATGGCCAAGCCCAGAGAGTTGTGGTGAATGGAGTCAAATCCAGCTGGCAGCCGGTCACAAGCGGAGTCCCCCAGGGCTCAGTTTTGGGACCGGTCTTGTTTAATGTCTTTATTGATGATCTGGATGAGGGGATAGAGTGCTCCCTCAGCAAGTTTGCAGATGACACCAAGTTGGGAGGGAGTGTTGATCTGCTGGAGGGTCGGAAGGCTCTGCAGGGGGATCTGGACAGGCTGGATCGATGGGCCCAGGCCAATTGCATGAGGTTCAACAAGGCCAAGTGCCGAGTTCTACACTTCGGCCACAACAACCCCAGGCAACGCTACAGGCTTGGGGATGAGTGGCTGGAAAGCTCCCCCGCAGAAAAGGACCTGGGGGTGCTGGTTGACAGCCGGCTGAATATGAGCCAGCACTGTGCCCAGGTGGCCAAGAAGGCCAATGGCATCCTGGCTTGTATCAGAAATGGTGTGGCCAGCAGGAGCAGGGAGGTGATCATGCCTCTGTACTCGGCTCTGGTGAGGCCGCACCTCGAATCCTGTGTTCAGTTTTGGGCCCCTCACTACAAGAAGGACGTTGAGGTGCTGGAGAGTGTCCAGAGAAGGGCAATGAAGCTGTTGAGGGGTCTGGAGCACAAGTCTTATGAGGAGCAGCTGAGGGAACTGGGGTTGTTTAGCCTGGAGAAGAGGAGGCTGAGGGGAGACCTTATCGCTCTCTACAACTACCTGAAAGGGGGTTGCAGAGAGGTGGGTGTTGGTCTCTTCTCCCAAGTGACTAGTGACAGGACTAGAGGAAATGGCCTCAAGTTGCGCCAGGGGAGGTTCAGGCTAGATATTAGGAAAAAGTTCTTTACTGAGAGAGTAGTGAAACATTGGAATAAGCTGCCCAGGGAGGTGGTAGAGTCACCCTCCCTGGAGGTATTCAAGGAGCGTGTGGACGTGGCATTGTGGGATGTAGCTTGATGGGCATGGTGCTGTGTGGTGTTGGGTGGGTTGGTTTTTGGTGTGTTGTGGTTTCTTGTTGTGTGGTGTGGGTTTTTTGGTTTTTTTTTTTTTTTTTTTTGTGTTTTTAGGTTGGACTTGATGATCTTACAGGTCTTTTCCATCCTTAGTGATACTGTGATTCTGATTCTGTGACTCTACTTTTCCCTTTCCCCTTCCAGCTACAACTTCTCCCTCACAAAATGATCCTGCGTCACAGTCATATTTTCCTTTGCTCATTGTCATCAAACTTTAACATTTCTTTCCAAAGTCTGAATTTAATAAAACCTCCCTCATTTTGTAATATGTCTCTTCACAGTATTTCTCACTACCTCATTTTCCCTCGTTTGTAAATCTCTTTTCAGGTTGAAAATTGCAACATATCACTTATCTGCGATAAAGCACTTAAATCACACTGTAGCATGGTTTGTTTTGTTTGGGTTTTTTTCTTAAAAAAACCAAGGCTCATAGCAGTAACTTGGGGTGCAAATTCCTGTTATTTTGGTTCTCTCATCACATCATACGATACTGTGCAATGTAGCTGTTCCAGTAAAGAATCATTCCTCAATATCCAGCTACTTGAATGATTAAATCAGGTCTTAACTTCCCTACCTTGCCTTAGTGCTGACTTAATTATTATGAAGCTTAATACTTGAAACATTTTCATTCTTGAATATAAAGCATTCTGAAAGTCGAATTAGTGATATCTTCCTGTCCGTTATAAAGGGATTACTCACATGATGTATGCCTCCCTTTTGAGGATGGCAATGCTAAACTTAGCCTTTGACCCTAGCTACTGAACTGTACTGTCTGAAGTTATGTAGTTATTGAAGACAGCTATACAGATATATTTCTTATCCCTCTCATTCCACAGTCCACTGTGGTATGATTTAAGACTAATTTTCTGGTTTTCTTTCTCTTTCTAAATTACTTGCATAATAGGTGCTGGAGAATTTCACATAGCAGTAAACATTATCTTGTGCAGCTTCTGCGGTTATGAGCCCAGGTGACATTATTGCCTCTCACATGTTCCATGAATGGGGAGGTTATAATTTAATTAACCCTGATAATGTCAAAAGGAAATGCATAAATGTCAAGCTATTTCCAACACTTATTTATGGGTGAGCCTAGAAGAACTAGTAATAGCTCATATTAAGGTGGTACATGCTGAGAAAAAAATAAAAGTAAAAAAAATAGAAACAAACACCAAAACATTTTTAGTGTAGAGTTTTACTGTTACCTTTTTTTTAGCATAACCAATCATAAAAAGATACATTTTTTCCAGCAATGCAATGGCTGAGGACTTGACAAATGTGAACACTGAAAAAGAAAAGAAGCCATAAAAATGTATGCTTAGAATTTGGTCTTGTAAGTATAAATTAAATTTGGATTTACCTATTTCAATTTACTGAGTCAGTCCTGCAATTTTTTGTGTGTGTGTGTTGAACAGCTCCAATAGGTCATTTGCAGAATATGTTATAATGCACTATTTGAATGTAGGTGGTGTGATCTAAATCCATGATGGGTGTTAGAGAAAATAATGTGTATTAAAAATGTTTGAAAACAGGACATTCTTAACATATGCATACATATATACAACTCTCTTCATATAGGCATGACATCTTCTTTTTTGAACAAGGTCATTATACCTGTATATTAAATTGCACACCTCTCACCACAGCCACTATTCAGCATAAAGAAGTGTTTTACCATCTAGTCATTAATGAGAGTGATAGAGCGAGCATTAACACCTGAAAGAAACTAACACCCACTACCTCTTCAATGTTTCTTGAAAGCCCCAACTTTTTTTTGATGGGCTGACAACTCATGCAGTGACAGGTTATAAACATAACAATTTATTATGTCCATCTTTACCAAGAATGAACATGCTGTGACATAAGAAGCTATTTTAGCTCCAGAGATTTACCATATTAACAGCTTACTTTTTGTGCATTTAATTTTAATAATAAATTTATTAAAATTTTACCTTAATATTCTAAATTATCTTTTTAAGAAATGAAATAATAATATACATGCAGATACTGCCTTATTCTGTGCGGGAATATATATTTAAATATTCCTATTGAGAGGACTTAGGTGCATGGTAGGATTTTTAATATTTTCATAGAGTTTGTTAGAACAGTTATCAAAATTAAATAGTCACCTGTGCACTAGGGAGAGTAAATATAAATGCAGTGGAAAGCTGTATTTTCTCCTCTAAGACAGACTTGTAAAAAAATTCTGTTATGGAATGACTTTTCCCTGCCTAAGGCAAGCTGAAAAATCTCGATGCCCTACAAAATTAGCATTGTCTGAGAACTTTTTATTCCCTTAGTGCTCAGCAGCTCTAAGTGATGTTATGTCTGTTGTGGGATAGAGAAGCTACGGACATTGGTTTATTCTGAACGGATTTTGATAAAAGATGTTTTTATTCCCTGTGTAAGGATAAACAACACAAGTAGCTTCAACATAAGGGTTCTTAGTAACCAACAGCTCTCTCTGATTTCATCCAGTTTCGATTTCATAAAGACTTTTGAGAAGAGGCCAGTGTGAACCCAAGTGAATACAAAATTTTATTATTATTTTGGTAAGTGGTCTGTGTGTGATGGTAGCTCTTTTGAAATATTCATTTGGCATAAAAAGTCGTGTTAAAATGTCTATAAATCATTACCAGTTAATTAGGAAAGCTAAAAATAACCAACAGAATATTTGATCATTCCACATTTCATTTTCTATGTAAGCATGTTAGCAAATCTGATTAAAAAGTTTCCGCTGCTGGATTTCTGCATAGCATTTTCCAAATATATTCTTGTGAAGATTAGTTTCTTGAATGCTGTAAGCAAAACTCCCAGTATATTGAGTAAAATTAATACTGCACTCGTAATTGTAAACACACGATGCTGAAATTTCATGATGTGTATGATTCTAATCTACCTGGGGCACAGAAACATATCACATGTAATAAATGTCTGATCAAAACAGTTTATCATCATCCACACATTCTGGAAGAGGTACCAGTCAAACAAATTACAAACAAATCAAAAAAATTTTGAAGACCAAAAGATTCAGAAGGATTATTTAATACAGTCTTTGAGTAAGAAAAGGTGGAAAACAGGAAAATAAAACCAAAAATTATCATCTTTTTAATTATTTTCAATACATTTATATACAAGTATAATATTGTGTTAGTGAGAAGTGATTTTTGAGTAGTATTCTGAGAAATCTTTTGCACTACTCTGTGTGAAATTAAGTATCTTTTTTTTTAAACTGCAAAAGTTAAACCTTGTGATCCTCATGCATTTTAAACCCTTCATTTAGAGTATGAGTATCCCCACCTCACCTCAAAATATTATGGGGAAGTTCTTAACCTGCACATTTTCTTTTCTTCTCAGTAATAGTAATTCTTTACTGCGATATTATTCCCACAAAGCATTGCTTTTCTGAAAGTATCAATTTTTATCTTACTACCTAAAAATATCCCAAATAGATCTAAGGAAGTGGAAAACGTTACTATTCTTGTCTGGTTTTGCAGTCCTCCTTTTGAAAAACACACACTGTATTCCTGAATATATTTCAGGCCTTTGTCCTGCTTTTGCAACATTGCTCTGAGCTAAAAGAGGAATAAATATCAACTTCAAATGTGAGCGCTAGACCAACACATAATTCTATTTTGACCTCCTTTGTCTTGGATCCTAACTCTAACAAATAAACCTGATGTTCACAGATGATGCCTATATCTCTGCTCAAGTATCACAGTGTCATTTGTATGCTCATTGTAGCTGCCAGCGCAAAAAAGAAGGTTAGAAGTTCAGCCTGCATTCTGTTACTTAAAAAATATGAAAGCCAGTGCTCTCACATATGTGCCTAAAATTAGACACCAGCCAATATGACTTCTGTAAATGTTGGCACTGGCTCATTTCAGAAGAAAAAGCAAATGCTCAGGACCTGTAAAAATGAGGCCACTGTGTTTACATCTGGCCTACATGGTGGGTTTTTGTTTATTTGCTTTTATAAAGCCCTTCCTTTGTACAGCAAATGATCCTGCATATGTGGACCTGTTGATACTTCTATTATGTGATCAAAGAAAAATATTACTCTATGGTAAAGCAGTTCTCAAGAGATTGTTTCTGTGCTTGTAAGGTTGTCATTCTTCCTTTCTGCATGTATTGTTGTGAGATCAAAATATATCAGACACTATCTATGTCTGTCAAATATATATTTGAAAAAGTCTTTCATTTCCAAATGAGTGACTGAGTAGAATTTTTTTTAAAATACTATAATATTTATTGTTATATGTGAGATTATTTTACCCTTTTGGGTTTTTTTGTGAAAATACAGCATATCCTATACTTATCTGTAGTTTTTCATAACAAATCAGAGAACAGAAAGCTAAGATTTTGAGCTGGAGGCCTAGAAGTTTCAGTAACCTTTTATAATTCCTCCTAAGTGTCATAAGACAAAGGTCCTTTCACACTATAATGTAAACTTAACTGTCTTATTCTGCATAGGGCCCACTGATTTTGATATACTATGGCCATTTTATTTTGGTCTTTATTTGCACTGGGGGAAATATTACTCATCTTTTGTAAGACTGATATATATAAAAATGATGTGCTACATTTTCCAGTTCAAGAGAACTTAAGAATACAATTGAGATACACACATAAATTTTTCTACACCTTTAAAATACTTCTTCATATTTATGACTGTACTCTCATTATGAAGTAGAGAGTTAAAAGCATATGTTAAGAAACCTGATTAAAATTTTCACTTGCAAGATGTATAGGACATTGTGAAAGAAGTTACCACACCGGTTTTAGTACGAGTAGTCTAACTAATGCTTCTGAAGGGGTATATAAAAATCAGATGTTAAAGACAGAAAAAATTAGATCACTAAATCTGAAATAGTTGTACTATTAGTTTACGAGGAATATCTGGCTCTGTGGTTTCATTGCTGACAGAGTTATAAACAGCTGGATAAGGGAGAGAGCCCAAATAGGACTGAGTCCAAGTAGGAGTTAAGATATTATGAAGTGAGCAGCAAACTTGCACTTTCCTGGTTACCTATGTGTATGTAACTTATTATTATCTATTGCTTTGATACAGTACTATCTGAGTAAACACCTCCTCCTTACTTTATGGTACTGTAGAATTCAAGTAAAATTTGAAATATATTACCTCACACTATTTCAGTGTTTGATTTTACAGTATGAAAAAATAGAGTCATCAGTGGCTCTTGGGTGTGCTGGAGTGAATGTCTCAGGAGCTGTTCTGCTACAATCAGAACTACAAATTGCAGCTGGCCTAAAAGGACAGGAGCTAGGAGTTGAAGGGATGTTAAAAGAATGGCTCTTTCACCTTCTTGTTTTGCCCTTACCACTGCAAGACTGGATGAAGAAGAACTGTAAGGGAGTTCCATAAAGTCCAACTTTTTTTTCTAGCTCATGTGAAAATTATAATTATTTTCCTCTGTTTTTAACTTTTGCAGAGGAGGTTTCTGCTATTGAATCTACCCTGTCATACTTTTCAAGACATTATTTTCTTCCCTGTAGGTCATAGCACCAGGCAGCTTAGGCCAGCCCTAAGTTATTCAGAAAGATTTCATATTTAAATTAAAAGCAGAATCAGATCTGAGAACTGTTCATCTAAAACTGCAGCAACTTAGCTGCTCTTATTGGCAAAACCACCAAAGATTTGCAAATAAGCAAATATAATGGCAAAGGGCCTAAAATTTAACAAGTGCCCGACAGTTTTACTAATGCCTGATTACTTGGATGTTAGAAGCCACTGTCGTGCCAGAAAGGCCTAGAGAAGAAACAGAAGCCAACATTATGGTTTGTTTGCTCATGCCAGGAAGAATTACTGTTATTATTAACTGATATAGCAATCATAAGACACTGAGAGTTTAGATTTTAAAGGCATGAGGCAATTCTTTCAAAATCAGCTACTTAGGAATCTAGTTCCTATTAATTCTTGAAAAATAACCTGTAAACTCAATAGTTAGCTGATAGCTGGGGAGAGAAAGAATAGCAAACTAAACAAAAAGCAGCATGAAGCACATGTGGGAACAAATATGGGAGTAAATTTCACACAGAACCACGCAGAATGATTCTTTACTCTTTTCCATCAGATATTCAAACACATTGATAAAATTCCCTCTGAGCCTTCTCTTTTGCAGGCTGAATAGTCCCATTTCTCTTAGTCTTTCCTCATATGATTCTCCAGTCACTTCATCACCTTTGTGGCACTTCACTGGACTCACTCTGGTAAGTCCATGTATCTCTTGCACTGGGGAGCCCGGACCTGGACTCCAGATGTGTCTCACCAGGGCAGCGCACAGAAGAATAACCACCTCCCTTGACCTGCTGTCAGTGCTGTGCTGTTTTGGGTTTGCATGGCAAGGTTTTTTGGAGGGCGGGGGGGGTGCTGCAGGGGTGGCTTCTGTGAGAAGGCACCAGAAGCTGCCCCCATGTCAGATGCAGCCATTTTCAGTTGGCTCCAAAATGGACTCACTGCTGGCCAAAGCTGAGCCAATTGGCGGTGCTGGTAGTGCCACTGTGATAACATATTTAAGAAAGGGTGAAAAACGCTGCAGAGCACCTGTGAGAAAGGAGTGAGAAAATGTGAGAAACAACCCTGCAGACACCAAGGACAGGGAAGAAGGAGGGGAAGGAGGTGCACAAGGCACCAGAACAGATTCCCCTGCAGCCCACGGTGAAGACCGTGGTGATGCAGATTGTCCCCTTGCAGCCCATGGAGAACCATAATGGAGCATATAGACACACTGCAGCCCATGGAGGCCCCCGTGCTGGAGCAGGTGTATATGCCCTGAAGGAAGCTGCAGCCCATGGAAACAAGCCCACACAGGAGCAGGTTTTCTGGCAGGACTTGTGGCCTGTGGGGCACCCATGCTCGAGCAGTTCTTGAAGAACTCTAGCCTGTGGGAAGGACCCACATTGGAGAAGTTCCATAAGGACTGTATCCTGTAGGACCCACGCTGGAGCAGGAGAAAAGTGTGAGGAGGAAGGAGCAGCAGAGACAAAGTTTTAGGAACTGACCACAATCCCTGTTCCCCATCCCCCTGTGCCATGTGAGGGAAGGAGGTAGAAGACTTAGGAATGAGGTTGAGCCCAGGAAGAAGGAAGGGATGGGGGGACGGTGTTTTAGTTTTGTTTTATTTCATACTATCCTACTTTGTTACAATTAGTTGTTAATAAATTAAATTAATTTCCCCAAGTCGAATCTGTTTTGCCTGTGACCAAAATGGGTGAGTGATCTCCCTGTCCTTATCTTGACCCATGAGCTTTTTCATTTCCCCCTGTATTTCCTCACCCTGTCCTGTTGAGAAAGGAGAGTGACAGAGTGGGTTGGTGGGCACCTGGCAGCCAGCCAAGGTCAATCCACCACATCTGCGTAATGCAGCCATTGGCCTTCTTTGCAACAAGGGCACATGGTCAGCTTGGTGTCCATCAGTAACCTCAGATCCCTCTCTGTGAAGGTGCTTTCCAGCTGGTCATTCCCCAGTGTGTGCCAGTGCCTGGGTTATTCCTCCCCAGGTGCAGGACTTGGCATTCCTCTTTGCTGAATGGGATGAGGTTCTTTTCAGCCCATTTCTCCAGCTTGTTAAGATCCCTCTGAATGGCAGCACATCCATCTGGTCTATCATCCACTCCTCCCAGTTTTGTATCATCTGCACTCTGGTTGAGGTTGTGCTCTGTCCCATCATCCAGGTCATTAATAAAGATGTTAAACACTATGGGCCTCAGTATTGGCCTCTGGGGTACTCCACTAGACACTAGCCTCCAGCGGGACTTTTTGCTGCATATCACAGCCCTCTCAGCCCAGCAGTTCAGCCTGTTTTCAGTCCACCTCCCTTTCCATTTATTTAGATATTATTTCATTACTTTGTCTATCAGGAAGTTATGGGAGACAGTTTCAAAAGCCTTACTAAAGTCAAGATAAACAACATCCACTGCTCTCCACTCATCCACTAGTCACCTCATTGTAGGCAGCTCTCAGGTTGATCTTCCTTTGTTATATTTTATTATTAATTATTAATTATTTATATTAATTTATATTGATTGGTAATTATTTATTAGTTATTAATTGTTAATTAGTTATTAATATTAATAGATAAAACCATTTGGAAAGCTATGTGTACATATATATGTCTATACATTTTATTTTAAAAATGAGAAAAATAAGAAAATATTTTTATAGAAAAAAAGAAAATGTTATAAAGTTGCTAGCAAAAGTTGGGTAAAATAAAAATAATCATTACTTCTCAACATTATTTCCATTTCAAAAAATTTGCATCAAATTCTGTTTTCACAGAAAAAGGACAAACAAGAGGTTTGCAAATTTTAATAGGAACTATTTTCAGAAGGGTTTTACTGAAAAAGTAATGGTAGTTTAGGAAAATGCATGCGACAAAATTCAATTGAACAAGGGGATGATACAGGATTTGAAATAGTTATTAATAGGCATATCAGAGACCTGCCTTTAAGATGTAAGAATCATAAAGAGCCTATATAAATCATAATGTGAAGTTTTAGACCAAACAGTTGCTCTTCTGAATAATTTAAATGAGAAAGAATCGGTTTCTTAAATAAATAGAATAAAGCCATTACAGAGAAGAAGTATTTGCATCAATAGTGGTAGAACTGTATACAGGACCAAAATACAGTGTGCCTCTTGTTACATTGTGCTAGTCAAAGAAGAGAAATGTGAAGAAAGATTGCTTCAAGCTTGGTGCTTAAAAGATGTAGGGATTGCCCAGACTGTATCTGAGATGAGGTTATGCCTACACAGGCTTTAAAAACAACACCTTTTTTTATTATCTGAGGTAAATACTGATGCTGTCATTTTTCTTCTTACACAAGAGGAAGAAAGAAGCAACACTTGTTTCTGCTGCAGTATGAGGAGACATGATATGAGAATGTCTATTGAAGCAGCACAGTAAGGCAGAAAATAGATGACACAGCAAAACGATTTTTTAAGAACTGGTAAAAACAGTGCAATGGAGGATATGAGCAGTGCTGTCACAAGAATGATACAAATGTTGAAGATGCCTAGGTGACATAAAAGGGTAGGGCATTTGGGGGTTTGGGAGCAAGGGAAGAGATGGAACTTCCTTTAAGGATGTTCCCTTTGCTAAGAATTTTTGTGAACATGCAAGACAACGAAGCACACTGAGATGAAATCACAAAAAAATTAGTTTTCCCCCGGGGGAAGCAATGTAAATGATTTCTTTCAGCATAGAATAACCATGTGGGCTAAACAGTGATGTCAGATCGCATATGTGGGCATTAGGTAGCAACCTGTGCAAACATTTAGTCCTCCCAAAAGAGTACTCAGTTTATTTTATCAAACAGGATACATACATGTCTGTGCTCACATTGTACAGATATCTAGATTCCCTTAGAGCAACACTTTTTCAGTCACTTAATAGCAGTATTCAGCGGGTTCTGACAAAAATGTATTCTTATAACCAACTGCCATCAATCTGTAATCACTTTCTTTCTGAAAGTATTTTCAGAAAACATGCTTGTCCTTTCCTTTACTCAGTCTGATGTTAAGATGATACACCCTTTTTTACTATGAGAAACACTGGTAGGGAAGAAGTTGGGAACGTCTGGAAATGAAAGGCCTATCGGAGGCAGTTTGCAGGGCCTCTTCAGACTTTTTAAATCAGATCCTGGTTAAAGATTTAATTTCATTTTACAATGAAAGTAAACAGCAACAGGCACAACTTTTGAAAATACTGTGCTCAAAAGGCAAATCATCCATTTTAGTTCCAAAGTTCTGAATCACTGATGCTTGGAAGCGCACTAGATTTTGAGTTGGTAAGTCCCGCTTTTTCTGAGGAAATAGCTAAACCTACCTACTAGCAACTTCAATATGGAGTAAGGAAAACTCTTCATTTTTCCAGTTCTCTTTGAAAGTTTCCTCTCTTTATAGTCTTCTTACTGAATTCTGATTTCCCACTTAGTGGTTTTAAGTTCAATGAAGTTACCTCCAATGTACGTCAGTAAAGGCGAAATCTTAATCTTACTCTTTCCTGCATTTCTTTCAGCCTCTGAGTCCTACCACTGTCCCCTAAACTATAAGAGAAAATATTCCTGTTAAAATTTTCTATACTGACATACCAAATATATTTGACAAAGTAGGGGTTTTTTTAGTATATTGCAGATTTTGTGCATAATTCTGAGACAAAATTAACCCTCCTTTATTTCATTTTGAATTAAAATTCTGCTTGCAAGAAATGTCTTGCCAAACCAGCAAAACACATATGTAATCCTATTAGCAAAGCACTTTGCATATGCTTAAATTTAGGCAGTAAGGCCTTCACACAGAAAATTTTAGCTACAATTTTCCAACTGTTATTGTTCAGCAGCTGAAAAATAGATGATTAAAATAAAATAAAAAAACCCCATAACAATAAAGAATAATACTTTCAATTGCTATTAATGTACACAGGTTTTCTTTCTACTAGCTCAAATTATGTATTTTCTTTATTAATAATGGAGAGTTTACAGTAACCTATGTTTCCAGATCTTTCAAAATTCTGCATTCTTATGGAATCTCCATGCTTTAGGGACAAGTAGAAGTAAAAATAACAGGTCACTATCAACTCTTTCCAAGTAATTTACTGATAGGAAATACTTAAAAGGTGAACAGACTTAACTAGTGACTAGCCTGTGACTCTCTGAAAAGTGTGTATGTTGATCAGCATTCATTCCAAATTATAAGAACAAAAACTGTCTACTAGTGTTCTAAAGACGGGGCAACAGTAAAAAAATGCTATGTGTGAATGCAGTGAGAGGGTAGGACAGGGCAGGGCAAGGAAGGGAAGAACTACGAATGTGGTTTTTTCTGTTCATTGATTTTTTTTTTCAGAACAAGCTATCAGTGTCCAATAAATAAAATACACTAGAATGGAATTGTTTTGCTTTTTAATACACCTTCATAGAATTTTTTTTGGTAGAGACACTGAATTCTTCTGGGGTCTTGATATTTCTGAGACTGATAGGCTGACTAATTTTGAGCAACAGTTCCTCTCCCATAGGACTACTTAACTTCTGTTGAGGGCTTTTATTCTCACTTTAAATATTTTATGTGCAGACTCTTTAATGAATACAATTTAAGTGATGTGTTGTGTTTCATGCTGAACCAATGAATACCATAGGTAAAATCACTTAGTCATGCTGATCTATTACACTGTTGGTTTTAAAAAATATCTCTCTCTGTGCATCCTAACAATTTTACTATGAAAGTAAGCAAACCATTAGATAACTTAAGACCTATGAAATGAGAGAGAGAAAAAAAAAAGATCTGCAAAATTGTATTGACTGGTAGTGACAGTGAAAGTTTGTACAGAATCATCTCAGTTAACAAAAGAAAAAGAAAAGCAAAAACCTATCCTTGCTTTAAAAATAACTAATCCTCTCAAACAATTAGATATGATATAATGAATTAAATACTATGATACTAGAATGTTAAGATTTCAGCAGTTTCTCGTACGGGATTATTGTGTCATAGACCTTGGAAATTCTTGGGTAAAATTATTATACGAGTTTTACTTTGGAGCCCAGTGCATTATCTAATTTATATGTAAAAAACTAGAGGTGAAACATGCACAAATGAAAAGGATCTGAAAAGGCTTTTCATGCAACTTAAGCCTGGTAATAATGATTCACAGATGGAGTTAGTAGTGGAACAAGAGTGTGAGAGGATGGAAGGCTATTCATAAACATCAGAGGCAGATTCACTAATAACCCCTTAATAAACTGAATATCATGGAGACTTGCCTGAGCTGGGCAAATAAAAACTGCAATAACAACTCTTCCTCTGATTAGCCTATGCAAATGAAAAATATTGTAGCAGAGTTACAGTAAGAACAGACTGAAGTTTTTCATCCAAGCATTTGGTTGGGCAACACCTGTGTGCTGCAATTGGGCAAATTTTTATAATCCTCTAAAGAGTATTACAGAAGGTCTTGGACGAACACCCTGCAAGGAGGAGAATTTAAATCCCTAGGTAATATTTGCTTCATTCAAGAATTCTGGGGAAATCCTTTTTATTTCTAAGTCCATAACAAGATTTTGTGTTATAGGAGCCTATAACGGATGGACAATTTCTTTACTTGTAGAATAATGTCAATAAATATTAATTATGTTCTATCTTTTTTAGAGTAAATCAAGTCTGTCACCTTTATGCAATAACCTAATAACATCTATTTTTTGACCTAAGTTTTTCTAAGGCAGACTTACCCACAGGCAGGATTCTTGGAGTCCCTTGATTTATGAAAGTAATGGTCAAAAATCTGCAGAGTTGGGGAAATGAAACTAATCATGTGGGCATATCTAACCATATCACCATGTATTTGCATAGTTTAATCCTATGCCAGCAATGGCAATAAAATTAATTTCAGATAATATAATTAATCAGAAGCCCATTAATATAGTATTTGATAAACATGCTTAATAGTCTCACTTCAGAATGCTATCCACTTACAAAGAAAGTGCACTTAATAATGTACTTAAAAATAAGTAGCGTACTTATCTATTTCTCAAATGTGTAATGTCTCAGATATGTTATACAGCAGCATAAAACAGAGAAGCAAATTCATCTTTTATATTGATCTTCGCAGATACAGGCAGCACAGAAACTGAAATCTGGATATCTATCTTTCTTTACAAGGAAATACAAAATATTTAGTTACCATTTCAAACGCAGATTGGACAAGACAATGCTAAAAGATTCTATTAATGACACAATTGTGTCTGTACTTAGAAATTTGAAACCATTTATTGCATGATACATATGTGTTCCATATGCAGAGGATTAAAGTAAATATTAGCATATTAGCAAAGTCATTCTGTTGCAATTACTTTTCATTAGCTCTCTTGCTTGGTATATCCCAAATCAGTGATGTACTTAGTTGACCCAATAGAAGGAGAATATACCATTGTACTATTGTACAACATGTTCCAAAAGCCAAGGCAATTCTAGAACAAGATTAAAGTGTGGGCTAATTCTTCACATCATATTTTTATATCTTGATTTTCATAACTAATGGTTTGTCTTATTAGTATACTAGAAACACCCTCATTACACAGGTAAAATAATCATTACTATCTGGACACAATTAGCAGCATAGTACGGACAGTGATACCATTTACAACTACTGTAATAATATTGTACAAGTTCATTTTGCTCCATTATGCAGTAGAATAATTGCCTTTACAGATGTAATAAGTTCATTTAAAAAATCATGTGTTATAGCAAGATATTTAACAGTAACACAGCTTTGCTTAATATATGCTCACACGGTTTTGTTCACTTCTTACGGATGTTAGTTAAAGGATATGTACTGATATGAACTGTTCCTGTTTCTTTCAGTGTGCGTAGTTGTTTTCTAAATACATTTTAGTGTGTATTTAAATCTGTTATGATATGTGTATACAATACCATTCTGAGTTGCTGATATTTTTTTCTAGAGCCTTGTCAGGCACACTTAAATCAGCCTAATTGCTCAGTGAACGTCATCTTTTACCCTCATTCATTTTAACACATTTTTAATGAAGACAGACATTTTAGTAAAAAACAACCTCATGGAATATATAATTTCACAACCTATATGAAATTTCTACTGTAAATGCATGAACATTTGTTAAAATTGCTCTAGCATCTGTGGGTTTTCACATATTAGTTTTATTATGAAAGTGAATTAGAAAATAAAAGACAGATGATTGGCAGAATTCCACTGTGACCTATGCTGGTATAGTATTATAACAATCATTCAAGGTCATTAGTCAAGTCACTTTCTTGCCATTTAAGATCAAGCAACAAATATGGTTTTGTAAAAGGTTTCATAACTTCTTCCTTTATTGTTTTTATTTAATTAGGACAAGACAGTCATGTTACTCACAAATTTCAGGAAAGTAAAGTAGGCCTCTTTCCATTAAAAATATTTCCAACACCATTAATTCTTTTTTGGAAAAGGGCTAGAGAAGTTAATTCTTCTTAAATTTTCTGTAGATTTGACTTGACTACTCATAAGTAGAACAGAGGAAAGCAGAAATATTAGCATTTGCAGGACTTACCTTTAAGATCTGAAATTTTCTTGATAAAGTTAGGCAGAGATACTGGAAAATGAGTTTTCTTATTTTGGTCTACTACTACCAAATAATCTGTGTGTGGTGTTTTATGAAAAAAGTAATGACTGTAAAGCTATCAAAATACTGATACACACACATATACATACACAGATATTTCTAATAGTTTTGGAAATACTTGAAAATTACAAGAGAATCTTCAGAGATGTTTCTGATTTTCCTTATTTTCTTGAACACTGAAGACATTCTGTATTCTTTTCTATTTTGGCTCATTGCATACATGTGAAGAGAAGGTTTTACACAGACTTTGTTCTCATCTCCATATATTTTACATGAAGATTGGGGAACGCAAGCAGATACAGAAGGCTGCATGCCTTGGGATGGTGCTTTTCTTATTGATGAAGACATGGAAATTTGGTATGCTTAACTGAAATATGTGTCAGAGAATAGAAATAATGAAATAGGTAAAAAGACAGCCCTGTTTATATAGTTTGCAAAAGGAGAACCAATGCAATAATATGCATGCTTCTTCATGAATGCTAGATTTTTAAATAATTAGGTGGGGAAGCTTGGATGTTTCCTCCCACATGAAGACGTTGACATAGTAGGCATATTGGAAACTTGGTGGAATACTGTCAGTTGGTGTGACACTGGAACACCAGGATGACAATATCGGCCATAGTAATGATGGAAGAGTGTTTATTAGGTGTCAAGAGATATTAAAATCAAATCATACTAATGAACTACTTATCTAAATGAGTACCATACCCTCTATCAGTGAAATTGTTGCAAATACTCTAATTTTTAAATAATGAAGATTTGATCATATAGAAAGGTTAAGTTTGATTAATACATAAAATGATAAAATACAAATGTATAAGTTAGGATTGTTAAGTTTAAAACAATAACCATAGGAACCTCACCAGGTAGTCACTGTTCCGTATTAAGGAACTAATCGTAATGAGATGGAACAATGAAGAATCGAATAGAGAAGTTTTGAGTCCTGTAACAATGTGACCTGATATGCACCAGTGATGCTGCTTGGAAAGTCCCTTACCTTTCCCATCTTGATTTGAATATCAAGAATGCCAATCAATAGATATTAATAGAAATAACCATTGATTATTTTAACTATGGATATTGATAGAATGGTATAATCAAGAGAGTGATTAATGAAAAATTAAATTATGTATTTTGTGTAATGGTAACTAGGTATGATTTATCTGTGATTTAATTATAAACTAACTGTTGAACAATGTAGCATTGTGAATAGGTAGGATTTGCTTGTCAAGAGAATGATAAGTTGCAGGCCTGGTCAGTACACTGAGGAAAAACTTAGGAAGATTCCAAGAACGGAATTTTGCAACTAAGCTGAGCAACTAGCGGACACCATGAGGAAAACTATGGACGACCACCAGAGGACCTTAGACAACCACCTGTGTACCTGGAGGCACATGCCTCATGAGCATTTACATATATTAATGAGTTCTCAGAATTTGTATGAATATGTTAATTGTTTCTTGGAAATATGATGAATATGTATACTTTGATTGTATGTAACTTTTGTGGTGGAGAAACTAGGCACACACACTAGGTGGAGTGATCCCCTATGCATCCAGCGCTGCAATAAAGAAGTGCCTGATCACCTACATACATTGTGTAGGTGAGTTTTTCTATTACAGATTTGTAACAAAATTACAGACCTAAATAGAAAAAAAAGTAGTATTTGGTCTGTATTACTGATTATACACCTAGGATGCCGATACTGCCTGGGTATTTACCAGGCTACAAGGGAGACTACTTAAGAATGCGAGAACTTGTTAAAAAGCATGTAAGAAAATTAGACCCTTACTGGCATCATGGAGACTACTGTAGAATGCCATATTGGAAACACAGGGCAAACAACACCACCTATACAGAAAGTTTTCAGAAAGGAGAGAAGGAAATGGAAGGAAAAGAGATGCTATTACATACAAGAAATGTTCCTTCAGAAAACTGACCTCAAGTCCAAATGAAAAAATGAAAAATTAAACAAAAGGGTAAGAAACACTGCCAGATAAAGTGTAAAAACAATGCATTAAAGGAAGCCAAAAGAGTTTGAGGAACTGCTAAGTAAAAGAAAATACCTGTTAATGAATCTTTGTTAAACAAGTCAGTAGCAGGAAGCCTTCCAGCAGTCTGTAGAACTTGACAATTAAGGTACAAAAAAAACCACTCAGAGGAGATAAGAGTACTACACAGAAGCAAAATTAACCCTTTGCATTAGCATTCACAAAGAAACAGAATATGCTTGAATTTTTCTTGGTGGGCTACTTGTCAGCAGATCTGTCCATTGTGGAAGAGATTGTGGTTCAAACAGAACGAATGCTAGCACATGTCAGGACTGAATGGTATTTAGTCAAGGTTTCCAAGCTGAGTCACAACAGTTTTGTGCCATCTCCTCTTTAAAAATTCCTTAACACAAGTGGAGAGTGGCAAATGTGATGTCACTTTTTCCGAAAAGTTTCAGGGAAGACATGGGGAACACTGTACATTTGTACTGGGCAAATTAGTAAAACTACAGTAAATGACAGAATTAATCGCACTCAGGTAAAAGTGATCTACTTATGGAGAACTGACTCCTTTTTGTAAAGCTTCAGAAACCTCATTTTTCTGAGGAAGTGAAAGAACAAGTGATCTTCTTTAGCTGAACTTCTTAAAGATTTTCAAAAAAGTTGGTCACAGAAGCATGTAACAAAACTGAGCAGCCAAAGTGTAAGAGGTAAAGTTCACATGTTGTTTTGCAAAGTTTGCTGCTAAAGCAAAACTATTTTTGGCAATAGAGGTGATGGTCACTTGTTAAAAACAGTGGAACTTCTTTGAGTCTGAGTGACAGGGCAATAAAATGGCCAATGAAATTCAGTACAAGTAAACGTAATGTGATGCACGTGAGGGAAAAAACAATCTTAACTTGCATACCAAATGATAGGTACTGAGGTGATCATTTACATTAAGACATGAGACCTAGGAGTCACAATAATTTTATAGGAAAGTCTGATACTGTTGAGTGCACACACACACAAAAAAAATCAGTATTAGAAATCAGTGGAAAAGAACAAATCAAAACAGAGACCATGTTACTGTATATATCTATTTTCTACCCATATATTGACTACAGTATACAGTTCCAGCTTTTTGACCCTCTTGCTTCTCCTCCCCTTCTTTCACAAGCATATAGTAACACTGTAAAAGGTTTGGGTGCAGACAATAAGGATTATCAAGTTTAAAAATATTTTTATATGAGGATTGTCTCTGCACCTGAGGGAAGAGTGAGGGAGATCTACTGTTCATTCCTGAAAAAAAAGATGCCTGAGGGAGTTATGAAAGCAGTCTGTAACCATAAGTGGCATAGACGGGCATATAGGCTTCTGATACAATATTTTTATATTTAAATACTGGAGGACATACAAAAAAGCTGCTAGGAGCTATATCCAAAACAAATAAAAGGAGGTATTCTTTTCAGGAATGAATAGTAGGCCTGTGATATTTGTTGATGCTGAAATTTGTTGATGCATGTGGATTTTAAAATTTTAGCTTATGCTGAGTTCTAGGGGAGACTGGACAACTTTACAGAATCATAGAATCTTTAAGGTTGGAAAAGACCTGTAAGGTCATCAAGGCCAACCATCAACCCAGCACCACCATGCCCACTAAACCATGTCCCACAATGCCACGTCCACACGTTCCTTGAACACCTCCAGTGAGGGTGACTCCACCACCTCCCTGGGCAGCCTGTTCCAATGCTTCACCACTCTCTCAGTAAAGACATTTTTCCTAATATCCAGCCTAAACCTCCCCTGGCGCAGCTTGAGGCCATTTCCTCTCTTTCTATCACTTGTCACTTGGGAGAAGAGACCAACACCCACCTCTCTGCAACCCCCTTTCAGGTAATTGCAGAGAGCGATGAGGTCTCCCCTCAGCCTCCTCTTCTCCAGACTGAACAACCCCAGTTCCCTCAGCCGCTCCTCATCAGACTTGTGCTCCAGACCCCTCACCAGCTTCGTCGCCCTTCTCTGGACACTCTCCAGCACCTCAATGTCCTTCTTGTAGTGGGGGGCCCAAAACTGAACACAGTGTTCGAGGTGCGGCCTCACCAGTGCTGAGTACAGGGGGATGATCACCTCCCTACTCCTGCTGGCCACACTGTTTCTGATACAGGCCAGGATGCCGTTGGCCTTCTTGGCCACCTGGGCACACTGCTGGCTCATATTCAGCCGGCTGTCAACCAGCACCCCCAGGTTCCTTTCTGTGGAGCAGCTTTCCAGCCACTCATCCCCAAGCCTGTAGTGTTGCGTGGGGTTGTTGTGGCCAAAGTGCAGGACCCGGCACTTGGCCTTGTTGGACTTCTTACAATTGGCCTCGGCCCATCGATCCAGCCTGTCCAGATCCCTCTGTAGAGCCTTCCTACCCTCGAGCAGATCAACACTCCCTCCCAACTTGGTGTTGTCTGCAAACTCACTCAGGGAGCACTCAATCCCCTCATCTAGATCTTCGTTAAAGATATTGAACAAGACCGGCCCCAAAACTGAGCCCTGGGGGACACCACTTGTGACCGGCTGCCAACTGGATTTGACTCCATTCACCACAACTCTCTGGGGTCGGCCGTCCAGCCAGCTTTTTGCCCAGCAAAGAGTACACCTGTCTAAGCCACCAGCTGCCAGCGTCTCCAGGACAATACTGTGGGAGACAGTGTCAAAGGCTTTACTGAAGTCCATGTAGAGAACATCCACAGCCTTTCCCTCATCCCCTAGGTGGGTCTGGTCATAGAAGGAGATCAGGTTGGTCAAGCAGGACCTGCCTTTCATGAACCCATGCTGGCTGGGCCTGATCCCTTAGTTGTCCTGCACGTGCCCTGTGAGCGCCCTGGGGATGAACTTCTCCATAATCTTCCCTGGCACCGAGGTCAGGCTGACAGGCCTGCAGTTCCCTGGATCCTCCTTCTGGCCCTTCTTGTAGATTGGCGTCACACTGGCAATCCTCCAGTCATCTGGGACCTCCCCTCTTAAGCAGGACTGTTAGAGAGGTCCACAGAGGTTCATTAAATTCATGGATGTTACAATGTGAATGGAAATAAGTTGGACGATAAGAAAGCAAGTGACATAAACAGTTCTTCTGTTCCTTAGGCATTTATTTGTAATCCGTGTTAAATGCAAGTTACTCAAGTAAGTGAAACTTTATCCCACTCATTTTGGCCATTTGTATGTTCAAACTGCAGTGAATCGCCACAGAACTGACGTTCAGGCCCAGTGTATTTTTTTGAATTGTGCTTCCATGAAAAGTGACCACCTCCAAATCCTTAAAAACTAGTCTAGCAAATTGTATAAATGTTGTAAATGGCATGTACAATAGGGAGTAAATTTCTTCCTCACACAAATAAGTAGTCATTCTGTATTCTGATGCATGAATATATTTCCTACATTTTAACAAGTAGAATTACAATTAAAGTATAAAATTTTTCAAACCCTTGTACAAATTCAGCCACAGTGATTGACTTCTGGGCTTGTACAAATTCAGCCACAGTGTTTGACTTCTGGGTTCTAAATTATCTGAAACATTCAGGGGATCATTGAAAACACAGGAAAAAAAAATCACTTACTGCAATTCAGTTTACGCTGCCTAAGATAAATGGAAAGAACTTCAGAGATTTATAATGATTCCAGATATGGCAGTTCTTTAGAGGCTGTTGACTATTCCTACCAGGCTCATGGAAGGAATTCTAATAGTCTCATTCAGACACAGACAACTGTTGGGGTGAGGGAAGTAGAAGCAGGAGTGGAAGAAAATGTCTGGAAGGGGGGGGGGGGGGGGGGGGCAAGATTTCCAGGTTTTAGAAAACAGTAAAGTAATTGAATGAATTGCCCACACGTGGAAAGGATGAACTTCGTCTTACCAACGTAAAGCTGGAGTGATCTATAGCAGAAGTATAGCAACCAATTCTCGCTTATGTCTTGTGCAGTGAGTGGAGGAAGACCCTTAATTCAGTGCCAGAAGACAAGACCCTAGCACACTTGCTGTTTTTTCTGCATCAGCTGCAGACAGGCTAAATACATACTCATTTTTCCTATTCTGTTTTTTAGAATTTCTCATACTGCATATACTCACTAATGAAACAGTATGGTGGTTCCCTTACCTCCTTCCTTGCAAGCTAATATTGAATATTTTGTTGTGTTGGTTACTGTTTCAGAACATAAATGTGCTTTAAAAGCATAAGTGATGTGGAAGGGCTTTCATGTGTTACAGTGAATTTCAAGCCTTCATGCAGACAAATCATATCATCTCGCAAATCTCATCATTGCCACAGGAAGGATTGCCATTTGCTGTGTAAGACACTCAAGAATTTGCTGCCTGTAGATCTAGAGCTGTATTTGCTGACTATGGTGACCAGTGTAACTTTTTAAAACTTCTCCTTCCCCATTCTCCTCTTCACCAACATTGTTTTAAACCACACTTTTAAGAGACTTAGCTAGATTTCAGAATCTCTTTCTCAACTTTACAACTTTATGACTTTACATGTCTATAACTTGGTCAGAAACAGATGAGCCAGCAAAAAACTTGAGAAGGACCAAGGTAGAACTTCAGAATTTCATCTGCAAAATCTTTACCTCAAAGGAGAATTAAGAAAGAAAAAGTCTTTAGAGTGCAGTGATACTTCAGTAACCTTCACCACCAGGAACAGGACAGGCAGAGAGAGGTCTTCATTCTCTTTCAGAAGGGTGGAAGTCTTACCCTCCTAAATTTTCTAATAATAAAAAAGAAGGCTGTTCAACTGCTAAAGATAGGTATTTAATTTCTTTTTGAGAAATTACCTATATTTAGAGTAGCCTTCTGGCCTACTAACAGTGTCACCTCAAGGGTAAGCTGAAAATATGAGGCTCTAGGTTTTTCCAAGAAAAGGAGTCAAATGCAATGGAAGCCTGGCCCTTGCTTGTAATAAATAAGAAGAGTGAGCCCAAGGAGAGAATACTGGGGACACTGACTAGGGGTGATGCGTGACCCCTGGACTGAAGGTACTCTGAAATCTGCTCTGAACTCATAATTCCCTGGCTGAATCTTAGAGTCTGCTCAAGGCTTAGGCCAGACCATGGCACATCAGATTTCTCATTTTATGTAACTCTGCTTGTCTGTAGACCAGGAAAGAATAACCACCGTCTCTCTGAAAACATTAATCTCACAGTACGCCTATCTCCACGAGGCTGTAGGAGTAAATAAAAACGCCCAGCAAATGTTTAGCCTTTTCCTTTCAAACAGAACTCATGGTATTGCTGTTGTCAGATTCACCTCGATCTCTGGAGCCCAAACGTGCATAATCCTGGCTTGTATCAGAGATAGCGTGGCCAGTAGGACTAGGGAAGTGATCATCCCCCTGTACTGGGCACTGGTGAAGCCACACCTCAAATACTGTGTGCGGTTTTGGACCACTCTCTGCAAGAAAGACATTGAGGTGCTGGCTCATGTCCAAAGAAGAGCAATGAAGCTGGTGAAAGATCTAAAGCACACATCTTATGAGGAGTGGCTGAGTGAGCTGAGTTTGTTTAGCCTGGAGAAGAGGAGGCTCAGGGGAGACCTTCTCACGCTCTACAATTATCTGAAAGGAGGTTACAGAGAGGTGGGTGTTGGTCTTTTCTCCCAAGTGACGAGTGACAGGACAAGAGGAAATGGCTTCGAGTTGTGCCAGGGAAAGTTTAGATTGGATATTAGGAAAAAACTCTTCACCAAAAGGGTTGTCAAGCATTGGAACAGGCTGCCCAGGGAAGTTGTTGAGTCACCATCCCTGGAGTATTTAAAAGATGTGTAGATTTGGTGCTTAGGGACATGGTTTAGTGGTGGACTTGGCAGTGTTAGGTTAACAATTGGACTCAATGATCTTAAAGGTCCTTTCCAACCTACATGATTCTATGATTCTATGGTTCTCATCTCATACAACAGGTTGTGCACTTCCCTTTAGATTGCCTGTATACCAAACAGATGCCAGAAGCATCATCTGAGATTTCCAGTGCTTACCTGAAATAGCACATGGGTAGAAAAGAGCAAACAAAAGCAAAATCTAAATTGATGGAAGGCTGAATGTAAAGGAAGAAAGCTTTCTGAAAAAAAATTACATTTCCTTCAGCAGGTTTTCCCAAGTTACCAATGCATGCAAGCACATTCAGCAAACTTGTTTCTTTCTCATAAACACAGCAGCAGCTTTGCATGAGGATGTGTGGATGCGCTACCTATGATACTGAATCCACAAATATGGTTTTGATTTTTTTTTTCATAACAACTACTATGCAGTTAGGAAACTACAAAATACTTCTTTACACTTTTCTGGGCTGTCCATCAGATTGTTTTCTGGCATTTTGCAGTAACTTTCATTTGCTCTGTTTAAACTATTGGATTTTAAGGACCTATTCTGGAAATTGTTTTGAAGGAGTACACCTTTAATAGTGAGATTATACAGATTTTAAATGACAGATTTTGCATTACTACTGATCCTGTAAAATTAATTGAAACTATAACACTTAATTTTGTTCTTATGTGAGAGAATCCTTGTTGGTCTTTAATATTAATTTCATGGTGTAGTGAGACCTGTAAAAGTTACATTCATTTTGAGTCTCTCACAGTCTAATTCATTTTTTAATACTTTTTTATGTATCATATTTTCTATATGAGTGGCTTTATTGACCCATAGAAACTGGTTCAAAATTAAAATGCTAAGAAAATGTTCAATTATTGACGTGTAACTGTAAGATGTTTATATATTTGTTATCACTCTTTTAATGAAAATAAAATATGATAAGATAGTAGGTAAGGAAAAACTGAAATGAGAATATTTAAAACATATGTATTACATATTTAATAGTTCTCTATTGTTCTCGATTACAGAAGTTATCATAAATAACTTGATTAAAAGGTTTTGGCAACATAACAGATCATTTTCAACCCTGAACAGAGGATTATTTAAAGACCTAAGTCATGAGCTCCATTGGTTTAACTGAGTTATGAATTATCCCTCTTACGAGCCTTCTGAGCATATCTCACTATTCTCCCTGACAATCTTGACAGAGACACTTAATTCACAAAGCAACAAGAAGAAACAGAACAAACTAAAAAGTGTTTATATGTAAGAAAATTAAACCAAAGTCATAACAAATTTCTGGTGCTTTATTTAAAAGATGCAAAAATATATATGAAAAACCCTATGTTTTATCTATCTGCCAGATAATGTACAACTATGAAAATAAAGGTCTTGTACTATAAAATTAAATTAATCTCTTTTTTTCATGTTTATTTTTTTTCCTTTTTCCTGTAAGGTTGTAATGAACATACTTTTTTCCCCTGTACTAATTAAAATCTTCTTTTCATATTTGAAAGACCATTCCTGATTACCACTCTGAAGTTATATATTTTTAGTTCAATCTTTTTGAAGTACTATAATGATGGAGGTGGGATGTTTTTCATCACAGCAAAAAAAGGAGAAACAAGGTTAGTGATACTACTGCTGAGGTGGAGGCGTGACTGCCTCTTTAGTGTTTCCTCCAGAGTCAGCTTTGAATATTTGGGGGGCACGATATGTTGCAGAAAGTCAGAGTGGAGCTATATAATGCAAGACCTGGTAAGGAGAATAGAAAGAACCAGGTATTTGGGCATTTGCTACTCAGTTCTTAAAATGTCGCTCTTCATCTTTTCTTTCTTCTTAATTTCTATATAATCTCTTACTTTAAATTGTTACAGATTTCCTTCTTTGTTTCTATTTTTTTCATTTAATCCTTAAAGGACATATATAAAAAGTCATTATAATGCCTTATCGCAAATAAGTACACACTACATTTGAATATGCACTGAGACTTCATCAGAGAGCTAAGCATGTGTTTCAGATTTATTCTGAATGAAGATTTTTTTTTACCTTGTAGCTCTATCCTAGTACTTGCAATTTCATCCAGATTCCTTTAAGCTTCCCATAAGAGATTAAGCTGCTTTTAATGGAAGTGGGATAAGGTCCTAACTAAACTGGAATTACTGTAAAACTGTATACCATGTTAATCAGGTTGTCACATAGTTTAAAAAGTCATAGATAATACTATCGTGCTCTTTCCTGAGGCAATAGTATCTGATTTAATATGGTAATACTCTTGCATCTGCTACAGAAGCTGACCTTCATGCATGTATTTCTTGCTTATAAAAAGATTGTTTTAAGGTTATCTTGAATTGCCATTACATTTTAAAACAGAAATGTCAATATTGTTCTTAGGCAGAATTTCATTACTGCTCCTAATATTCATTATAAATTTACTTCCAGTAGACATTGAGGAGCTTTTAGGACATATAGGGGGTTTTGTGTTAAAAGATTTTCATCATTAATTTAAAATAAAGTGTTAAAATTGCCATTTTCACCTTGACTAACCCATGAAATCAGTTGTCTGTCTGATTTATTGGGAGCTTAGCATATTTTTACAGATGAGACAGAGGAATAGATGGCTTCTGAGAAACAACTTTCCTCTTTACAGATATAAAAAGTCTCATAAGAAATAAATTCTGTCATGAAAATTACAAGCACAAGGCATACTGTGGATTGTAGGATTTTTTTCTGAGTGTTTGTAGACTGAATATTTTGCTTTTATTACATCTTAGCTGAGCAGAAAAGGTCATTTTTATTTATAAATGTTTTTGTTCACATGGGAACAAAATGGTTACTATCAAAATTCCAAGGAAGTATGGGATGAACTTTCTGTATCTCACAAAGAATATTAAATTATTATGCCAAGTGTATCACAGATGTGGAATGGTAGCAACTGAAGATGAAATAATAGAGAATAAAAAAACAGTAAAAAAGAATAAAGGACAGAATATAAGACTAATCATGTATGATCTTTAAGACATAAAAGAACATCAGAAAAAACCTACAAAACTCTGGGCAATATGTTGGAATAAAGACTCATCAGATTCACTCCTACTTTATTATTGTTTGATAATATGAAAATGTGTAACTCTGGTATTTTTTAAAGTATAGATTTTTTTGATGGATAAAAGTAATACTAATGTAAAAAAAATCTAGTTCAAATTTGCATTAAGAAAAAGAAACTCATTAAAAAAACATGTGAAGCGTACTTGAAGCAGCTCTGAGCAAACAATACAGTCATCTAAGTTATTTTCAGTAATAAAGATCATTTAAGAGACACAAAATATTTTTTACAACTTCATCGAATGTATTCTAATAATTAAGAGGCTAATGGAACATTTGGTATGAATTCTGTCAGATTTAAATTTTGAACAATTTTGTATAAGAGAAATATATTTTTCTAATGATACAGTCCCTTTCTGATCAACTTCTGTAAAAATATCTTTGAGTCCATTGAGCCTGTTGGATTTCAGAACAGAAGTTACTTATCTCTTAGGCAACAGTACAGTCTCATTTTAAAATTGTACACAGATTGTCATTTTCTGCTTCTCAAATAAGATTTCAGGGACTGCCACCTTCCTGCTTTCTCAGTTTTTCCCTATGACCTCGCTATAAGGCACATATATCAGCTCCTCAGCTTCCCAAGGTATGGAGGGGAGTATCCAACCTGATGAGTCTAGCCCCTCACCTCTGTCCTTTTAGAAGGGCAAACATGGTTTTGAAAATCTAGAAAGAACATTTTCGCCTTTTCCTTTCCATATCTAAGATACTCTTCTTCTTGTTCTTCAAGGGCTAGAAAATGCAATATGCACTTTACCAGTGAGTCAATGTCTAATCTCATATTTTGTGATATTTCCTGAACAGACAGAATGACACAATTCTTCTTAATCTATCAGTTTAATGAATCTATAGCATTTGGTTGAGAGTCATAGCTGTAGAAATAAAAAGCTCCCATATCACCGATTGAATTCTGAGACCATCAGGGCCAAGGCACATAACCATCAGCAAGGGAGCTATATATTGTAAGTATGCTCCAGCCAACCAAATGACATTGCTATATGGGATCATATGGTATTTAAAGTGCAAATGATTTCTAAGTGTTAGAACATTTATTAGAGAACATTCTGGGTACAAAAGCTTTAAACACCATTATGCTGTGTCCCAGTGCTAGGAAATAAGTGTGCACTAGCAAACAGTCAAACAATGGGAGTTACTCTTCATTATTTCAGTAACAACTAAAAATGTAAACACCCAAATAAGTCAGTGTTTGCACAGCCCTAGAAGTGAATAGCTAATAAAACTGAGAAGTTTGCTTTACCTTGTGTAACTACGCAATAATCAAATACAAATTAAAAGATGGAAAAAAAAAAGATTATTAAGTTTCAAGCATTTTCCTATTCCACAAATTGGAAATAGTTTTTACTTTCATTTCTCTGAAGAATCGTATCTTTTTATCTGCTAGAACATAAAACCTTGCTACATTCTGAAGGCCTGACACTGTATTCAGATGAATAGCACCACTGAAATTAATCCAAATCTGAGGATAAATCTACTTACACATACTTCTTCTTAACTAATGTATTTAATAAGAAAATCATTGATCTCTGAAATTTTGATCACGACTCATTGCATAACTAGGAATAAAGGAAAGAAAAAAATGAAATTAAATGAAAACCAGGGAAGATACCTGCTTTGTTCTTTGGCTTCATGACCATTTCTATATTGTGTTTTCAGGGTGTTTCAAATGAGGCTGGGAGATTAAAGTGGCTCTAGCTCCTACCTGATCTGGATTATAAAGCTCAGAACATTCCTTGCCTGTCCTCCCTGTTTCTTTCTATTAGATGCGGCACAAGCAACTCAATCTATCAGATCTGACAACAACCAGGATTTGGCACTGTGGACCCTATAGGGATGCTGTGAGTTGCCAGTGCCAAAGCAAAGCAAGGCAAGAGCTAAAATTGTCTTACCACCTTTGTGACCAAGTTTCCAATAAATCAGTACTTGTACTGGCCTGACAAATGGCCAGTTTTGTGGCCTGTTGTTTTTTTCAGCGCTTACAAGTATAGCCAAGGCTGATAGCTTAATGGAGAATAAACTGTTTTGGCATAAAACATTCTGTCAGCACATTTCTCTCAGATTTCTAGTTTATGTAAAGCGTATTTTTAATCTTTGAAGAAATAATCAAAATCAATCTTGAGAGAAAAAAAAAGAAACAGAAATGTGGTAAAAGCCAAAAATGCTCAAAAGTGGGAAACAGCACTTTGTTTTAATGTTTTACTGCATAGAGCTTCATGGAGACAAAATTGTGGTTGACTGGGACTCAAACACATCGCTTTAAAAAATCATAACATGGTGTCAGACTTCCTTCAGTGCAAAAACAACAAGAGTTCCAGTATCTTTGTAATACACAGTACATAATTTTTTCTTCTCAGTTAATTTCTTAACGTGGTGGTGTGATGGAGAGAAAGAGACTTCACTGTAAGGTTCAAATTAACAATTTATTTGAACTTCACTAACAGGTCCAATACGCCTCTATTGCAGGGTTTTATGGATAAAATGGAAGAATGCACTATTGCAGGTTTTTATGGATACAATGGAAGAATGTACTATTGTAATTAAATGCACTATTACAACCTACAAGAGATTTCCGGAATGTAGTAACACAAACCACAAGCACACTAGATATTAATACCTTAAAAGAGTGCATTAATCACAATCTCAAAGCATGCCAAATACCATACGTATGTTTCTTAATCACTTACCCTCTCCCTCATGTAAGGCCTCTTAATCCCTGGGAAGTTATCTTGTACAGCGTCCTGGACAAGGGGGAAAGAATCTCCTACAGGCCAGCTGTATCCTTGGAAAAAGAATCCCGCTTTTCTGCCCAAACCTTACTGGTTTCGTTCCCTGATTTGATGGGTGGGGACAGGATTATGTGTGAATGTTCATCTCTGGTGCCTTGATGGCTCCTTAGTCTGTATGGCTAATTTTGTGATGTCTAGCACACAAAGTTACTCAATAGTGGTGGAATGGTACTCAGGGCATTTTGTTTGTTAAGGGACCATTCATGGCTCCACTCAGGTTTCAGCAGTGTTCAGACAACCCTGGGCTGAGCCGTCACTGCAGCTCCCCCCAAGTCACCTCTGCACAGATAAGGAAGGATCTGTCAAGGTGAGACAAAACTGAGTCGAATCACAACTCCCTGCATCTCGCCTTTGTGCTCCGAAACCTGTTTAGCTGGGTGATCCCATACAGATGGGTACTGTGATAGATATTGTTATTATTCACAGTTGTATTTCTGTATTGAAGTGCAATGTATTTTGCTTTTCACTTGTATTTGGGAAACATAACATCTTTCTTTTGTGCTGAGGTCAAATGTCATGCTACTATTTGTACCATATCATTTTGTTGCTCTCATGTTCTGTTAAAATTATCTCTCTAGTAATCAATAAGATGGGTTCTACTGTGATAGAAGAATCTACCAGTTTAATCTTTACAGTATTAAACTTACAGGAAAGTTGTGTTTAGCTACTATTAGAGTATTTTAAAAGTTGACTTGCTTATCACTAGAACCATGCCTTACTTTTAATGGGTCAAGAGATTTTCTACAAAACCAGTAAAGCTATACTGGTACATACTGACAAATGGAGTAAATAGTTAGAGAAAATCTAATTTTAACAAGAGTTTCATTGACGTACGTATGGTAAAAAGAACATTCCCTGCTCAGTCGCAAAGCACTGTTTCTTGCCTATCTCAGCAGTTATTGATACCTTGCTAAAGGTATCTGTTGAGATATCTATTGATATATCCAGAGAAAGAAGACATGAAGGGAAATAGCAGTTTGCAAATTACACTGTAACAAAAAAATTTTTTACTAGCTATTACAGCATACATTTGTGAGGGCTTTCTGAAAACTGTTTCTTAAAGATTATCGATATAATTCTAAATTGCAGTAATAGCTCGGTAATTTCTGTATAAATAAACCAGGACTGGAACCTGTAATCACAGCCTTCCTTTAATACTTTTGAGATTTGGCTAAATTTGACCCAGATCAGTTTAAGCACTTTTTTGATTTTGAAATCAGTTTAAGATTCCACAGCTGCATGAACACATACAGTTTATTCTAAGGAAACCTGTCTCTGAATATAACAAGCAAGGAATATATCTGCTAGATCAGGAATAAAACATGCAAACTAACCATGCCTTACAGTTTTGTCCAAAGCGTACCTCTAAGTTTATGTATTTGAAGTTATTAACTGAATTGTGTGGCACTTTCAAATGAAGATTTCTATTCATAATACACTAAAATCCTGCTGAGATTTCTAGGTGTGCAGCCCCTCAAAGCTTAATGAGCACTGTCAATGTCAATTGAAAATACACTTCCTGACCAACCAAATCATCCCTTGCTGCTTGTAGAATTATATCTTGGAAGGGCAAATTGTGTATTTACTCCTGCCAAACAGTAGAAAGCCTAACTGCATTGCTTCAATTTATGTGAGATGATGATGTGGTTTTATATTGATGTTAATTGTGGTCCTACAACAGCTACAGTTGTCCTAGCATGACTAAAGCTAGAGTGAAATAAAACATTGCCGTTTTTGAAACACAGCAAGCCCTTTGTGAGCGGGCAATCATATTAAATAGTGATGAAAATTGTGTCAAAACATTAGACATCCCCTTCAGAAATTCTTCATTTGCTGGATAATATACCTGCTCTGCCAAATGTGTTTGCTTCATTCCTCAGATATCTAAAATATTTCCAGGTTTTTTCTCAGTAATTTGAAGGGTAGAAGGTTGTTCAGCATCCAAATGAAAAACAAGATTTCTAAAATATTAACCCAGTATTATTGTTGGAAAATAACAAGTAATGTTTAGGCATCTGCTTTTTTACATGTCTCTGAGGAGTTCTAGTAGTATCTCTTGATTTCATGTGCATATGGTTAGAAGGCAACAGGACCATTTTTTTAAGTTCCATTCTTGGTCTTTATGTTTTTTTGATGATTACAGTCTTTCTAAGAAATAAATGCAATAGCCTTTTGACATTTCCAGAATCACAGAATCACAGAATCATAGAATCGTTAAGGTTGGAAAGGACCTGTAAGATCATCAAGGCCAACCATCAACCCAACACCACCATGCCCACTAAACCATGTCCCACAATGCCACGTCCACACGTTCCTTGAACACCTCCAGTGAGGGTGACTCCACCACCTCCCTGGGCAGCCTGTTCCAATGCTTCACCACTCTCTCAGTAAAGACATTTTTCCTAATATCCAGCCTAAACCTCCCCTGGTGCAATTTGAGGCCATTTCCTCCTGTCCTATCACTTGTCACTTAGGAGAAGAGACCAACACCCACCTCTCTGCAACATCCTTTCAGGTAATTGTAGAGAGCGAGAAGGTCTCCCCTCAGCCTCCTCTTCTCCAGGCTAAACAACCCCAGTTCCCTCAGCCGCTCCTTATAAGACTTGTGCTCCAGACCGCTCACCAGCTTCGTTGCCCTTCTCTGGACACGTTCCAGCATCTCAAAGTCCTTCTTGTAGTGAGGGGCCCAAAACTGAACACAATATTCAAGGTGTGGCCTCACCAGTGCCGAGTACAGGGGCACGATCACCTCCCTACTCCTGCTGGCCACACTATTTCTGATACAGGCCAGGGTGCCTTTGGCCTTCTTGGCCACCTGGTCACACTGCTGGCTCATCTTCAGCCAGGTGTCGATCAACACCCCCAGGTCCATTTCTGCAGGGGAGCTTTCCAGCCACTTGTCCCCAAGCCTGTAGCATTGCATGGGGTTGTTGTAACCTGGGGTTGTTGTGACCATTGTGTTCCATTGTCTTGCATATTACTGCCACGATATACAAATCAAGTCAAAGTTTTTTGTGGGCTTTTTGGCTTATTTTTGAAAGAGATGATTCAATTAGGAATGCAGGGTTGGTTTTTGTTGTTGTTATTAACTCTATGTTCCTTGCCTCGTTGAGAATAACTTTTGTTTTCACCATATTTTAGACCAGCAATTGCTTTGATGTGCTATGGCATCACTAGGTTTTAAATTGTTTAATATTCCCTTCCTTAGTCTTGACTTGCCTAAATTGTATCATTTTATCTTTCTTTTCAACAAATGTACTTTCAATGCTAAATAGCAGAAGTGAGAGAATAAGTCCTATAACATCTTTGTTGATACAGTCACTAAGCTTTCACTTTTTTAATTGTGCATGCTGCATTTTGGTATAAAGCCATGATCTTAATTATGCTTTTTAGCATGTGATAATGTTTCAGAAAATTCTGGAATGTATTGTGATGGAAGCAATAAAATATTTCTTAGTCTCATGACACATTTCTAGTTCAAGCAGATTTTCACATAGAAAACTCCACAGCTGTAAACAAGCATTACATTGCAAGAAAAGCTTTGCTATATAAAAATGTCTACCAGGGTTTTACGAAGTTCCCTACAAACATTCTTTTGACTTGATTATACCTTTAACTTAGGTTACTTTTTTTGCTTTTGAGTAATGTCACAGGGCAGTTTAATCATTGCCACCTAGGTGCATAGGAGACTTGGCTGAAATAATTTATTTATATAAGTTGTACATAGATAACTTAGATAACAGATAACATATACTGCACTTTAACATCAATTTCTCCTTTTCATGTTTAGCTGGTGGACAGTATTCCTTTCACTGAACTAATAAAGGGATTGCATTCACTTGCTAGTGTTGCAGATGCTTTGTCTAACATGAAAATATCTAAGTTATTCTTATATATACGTATATATGTACATCTCATGTTAACAGCAGGATCTGTGAAAGATCAATGGCTGCTTATATTTCAAATTCTAGCAGAAAGAACATAAGCCATACAACTCGAAAATACATCAAGCCTAGACTGTAATCTTTTTGCTGTTCACTTGCACAGAGTCCCAGACCTCTAAACAACACCCCACAGCTCAGCTTAGCTTCCCCTTCATGGTTGCTGTCAGGATTCTCTGAGAGCAAGAACATGCAATTTTAAGGAAGAAAATGTTATTATCTGCTTTATGATGCTGATTTATTTGTCATGGTAAACTAAGCTAAATGCTGTGATCTGTTTTTTGTGTTTGGCTTGTAGCCATTAGCACTACAGACGTTCAGGTGCAAAAGATGAGATTAAATGTTTTAGACTTTCTCAGAATTTGAAGATTTTCTGATTCTATGAAAGCAGGAAAAGGACGTGAAAATGTATCTGTATGAGTGGTTTTACTGTAGTAAACAAGCACATCATTGAAGTAATAGCACTTTGATGTGAAACATAGTCCCACAGCAATAATACTCTGACGACATACTAATGACTAATTTAGCAATCACACAAATTTCCTAAAACTTTCAAAGCATTTTGGTTAATAAGTGCCCTCCTTCAGGAGGTAAAAAAAGCACAAAAAACCAACAAACAGACACTTTTCAAAGCATGAGCAAAGGAGGGCAAGATGATAAGAGGGAAAATGAATTGTTATGTCCTCACAAAGCTTTCCCTTTAACTCCCTTGTAAATACAAATATAAAAGCCTAGCTTGTACTGCATGTACTGAACACTGCACTGCCTGATGTTAAGAGAAGGAGCGAAGGTCAGGAAACTGATGAACATATAAGGAGTAAGACTAGGGACAGCATAGTAAAGAGTAAATCAAAAAAGGCTCTGATATGGTGTGGAATGTTTTGGAAAGCCAAACCCCTTTCAGAGTACAAATTGACAGAATAAATTTTAAACAAGAATATTTAGTAGCTTTGATTCAGCAAAGCACGATAGCTTTCAGTGAATATGGTTCCACAGAAAAAATGTTTTGCTGAATTGGGATGCCAGTAGGGAACAAATGAAGCAGAACAGAGTATGTCTTGTCCAGAAATTCAGTGACTTAATTGGAATGGGAGAACTGGTTCAACGACTGAAGAAAATACAACAACAAATGGTCTTTTCAATCTCCTTTGATCTGGCCATTTAAAGAAGAAGCAATGGTGAAACATTGCCCCAGTTGCTTCCTGTAGTTTCAGGCTTTTTATGAGGGCAATTAAACAACTGTCATTCTCTTGTTTGTGGGGAAGGCTCAGGAATTGCTATGATTTGAAGAAAAAAATTCTGCTGCTTCTTTCAGCATTCAGGCAAGGACCACTTTGTATGGAGATGAGTGGTTTCTGCTACTAGTCCATCATGTCTTACATAGCTGCTGAACAATACTTCAGTGCTTTAAAGGTAATAAAGATCCAGATATCCTTAACTGCATGAAGCTTCTGCATTATCATCTGTAATTTCATAAATGGCTTTTGAGTTTCTTGCATAGTACTTCTGGTAATGAAATTTGTAATGGGGAGAGTTGTATATACATATAAAGTTATGTATATGTAGCATACATAAAAACTTCTACATCATGCATTTTTTTCTTTCAAAAACTATGTAGGGCTTCCCAATAGTATGAAAATAACATCCTAGAAGAAGATTATCAGTTGATAAATCAGCTGAACTCCATGATGGCATCATGTACTGTTCTGTTTTGCTTTATTAATCTGAATCTTGCAGACAGACTAGAGATGTGGTCACTATACTTGGAATCAGTTTAACAGAGAGTAGACACTCTTAAGTTCATACTTCATTGAAATAGATTTGTCCCAGATTTGTAGAAATTATGCTGGCTTGAACCAGGGTAAACTTGAATTAAGGAAAATATGTTCTGAACCTGTTGAATTCAGCTGGTTTGAAGCCACATCTTGTGTTTTTCCTGCAGAGAAGTTAGACACATACAAGACTTTAGATTTGTGCCTCAGGCATGGGCCAGCCACATAAGCTGAGTTTTCATCCGTCATAAATCTGAGAAGTGGGAAAAACAGTAGTGACAGAGAAGAGGGAGTAGGAATAAAATTCTGAATTTTCATTATTGCATGAGAAGAAACGTAGATGAGGCGAAGTCAGAATGAACAGCTAGGTTTGGAAGTCATCTGTAAAGACTCGTCTTTAAGGAAGTAGATGGTCTCAACTATCTTTGAGCAATTGGCATGAAAAGAAACTTGCCTTTTGAGAAGCAGAATTGGTGAGGAATTGTGTGTTTGTTTTGTTCTGTTTTAATGAGGAGAGCTACTTTTGACTGTGCAGTTCAGTTACCAAAAAAAAAAAAAAAAAAAGAAACAGTCATTGCCAGCATTATAAGTACCAGTGAAATAATTGCTCCATTCCAGTAGACACTTCACACTATAATTAACCGGTAGTGATTTGTATTAAAAATGAATTGTATTATGGCTACTGTAATCTGGTCTCCTACAGTTAGTGAGACAGATGGTACATTTTTTAAAGTTATAAATATAAATCAGACTATTAATACCATTAGGAATTAACATTAGTAATATCAAGTGTATTTATGATACATTTTTCTGGAATATATTTTTTTAAGTCTATATTTTGGATACAGGAAATAATGTATTTTGCTGCTTACCTTCTAGTTTAACAGATCTTATTTCTAGGACAAAAACAGGTCCCTGAGATGCATTCTAATTCAAACTGCTATTATAGAGGGTTTTTGTACTTCTCATGGAGGTTTAAAAGGAATAAAGGCTTGTGAGGAGAGAAAAAAAAAAGATATCCATACAGTGGATTATGACATTTGAAAAAATAAGCAACTTTGGAAGCCTGTAGCACAAATAACTTTTGTGTGCTTGGCCACTCTCTTGCTTTTCCAAAGAAATAAATAGATATCAATCTGGATCATTATATACTTGAAACTAAAGGTAATTTTCAACTTTGGATTAAAATGGTTGTTGCTTTTTTCCCCAAAAATGTCCAGATTTGTTAGAATTCCCAATAGCTTATGTCATATATATTTTGTGTACCTGAAGCAGTTAAATGGTCTTTAGGAAAAAAAAGTTACCCTCAGCAAAGATGTGTTTTCATAGAATCTAATTCTGGTAGTAGACCCAAAAGTTTAGCCATCTTCTGTCCCATATTAAACTTAGCTGTTGCACCTTGCTAATGAGATGCACATTTGTGTTTATTGCTGAGACTTTTGAGGACTCAGAGTATAGCCTAGGTACTTTTCTCTAACCTGATGAGAGCTGTTTTCTGCATATTTATGAACTCCACTGCTATGCCAAACATCGGTGTTTGAAGCAGATCTGAGACTATGTACTGGATCTGGCTGGGATGGAATTAATACTCAACAATAAAAATATGGGGGAGTTTTTCCAAAGTAGCCGTTGCTTGGAGACTGGTTGGGCATCTGTCTGCTGGTAGTGATTTTTGCACCACTTGTGTTTTTCTTTTTTTTTGCTTCATCTATTAAGCTGTCTTTATTTCAACCCACAAGTTTTTGCCCTTCTGATTTTCTCCCCCATCTGACTGTGGGGGGGGAATGGGTGAGTGGCCATGTGGTGCTTAGCTGCCTACCAGGGCTAATGTACTATGGACTGGAAGTTGTGTTATTATAGTGCTAACATCTGAGACAGTAGTATACTATGTGGTGAGCCTTTCAAACCTGAGCTAGTGTTGCTGCACAGTACTGTGTCAATACATCAGCTCTAAGTGAAATGGATTGGTAGCCACTCTGTCACTTCCATCACAGTCCATTGCATATGGGAGATTTGCTGTTTGATTCTTCTGTGCACATTAAGTGAATTTTGTCCTTAAGGCATGACTGAAAATAATGCAAAGATGTTAAAGAACTTGGTAGCTCAAGTAGTTTATTTTTTGTCTTTTTGGAAATTGGGCAGATGAGCAGTGCAACAGAAGCCTCACTTGTGCTTCAGCTTGTATCTCAGGGTGATTTCATTAACTTCCTTAAAAAGGATCACCCCAGCTAAACCAAAGGTTTTTGCATGTCAGCTGCAACTGGAGTAGAGGCAACTCTCAAGAACAAGTCCAAGTTAACTCTACAGAGATCACATACCCTATATGCTAAACCTTTTCTTCCTTCATTCAATAAACAAACACCAGCTGATACAAGAATTTAAGCCATTAATGAAGGTCAAATTCAGCCCATATTGACTAATTAGCAAGAAAAAATAATTAGTTTAGGACCTTCAACCTGGGATCAAAGGTGTAAAGCCAACTTCATATCCTAAAAAAATAATTATGAAGGTAAAGGTAGGATTTATAATTGGATTCTCTGTCCTGGTTAATTAGATAATTAGTGTGTACCAGCATCATTGCATACTGTGGAAATATATGCATAAAATAATGCAAAAAAACCATTTTGAAATTTAGCATTTGTTCATCTGCATATGTTATCCAAATAATACATGCAATACTGTATTAGGGGTGAAGATGGAGGTTTGTGACTTTGGATGCTGGATAATGAGGTAGCCTGCATAAGGTTGTATTCCTGGCTTATCACATTCTCAGTGGCATTGAACTTCATTAAATCAGCTTTCAGAATATGTCTACCGAGGACAGTGTTTAGATGTGCAAGAGAAAATTCTGGTCATCTGCTCTAATATGCTGAAATCTATACAGCGTGAGGGAACAGTAACATACTTTTAGAAAGCAACGAACAGGTGGCAAACTTTGCCATAATGTAACTTGAAAGAAAATAGCAAGACATTTAAAAACCAAAACCAGACTTCGATTTTATAATTAGTGGAATCAATATTATAAACTGGAACTGTCTATATTTAAAAAAAAGATCCTAATCTATGTTTTAATTTTAAACTATTTGTTTTATCTTGATGAACTGTACATCATACTGCACTGCAAAGGGTTCATAGTTTAATTATGAATGAATAGATACAGACATATTGGGAACTTGGTAGAAAGAGCAAGTTTAGCATCAGCTAACTATCAAAGAAGCAGGACACAAAGTATCCAGGAAAAATAGAGTAGAGTAGATTATGCCAGTGGTGGAGTTGTGCTGTATGTTAAAGAAAGCTTAGAAATGAATCAGTTTAGTGAAGTAATGCTGTCAATGAGTAACATGAAATCCATAAAGGAAAAATGCTACACTATTGGTTTTATATCAACAACTTTCTGGCCAAGGAGACACTGACTGTAACACAACAAGGGAGATCAAAAACATCATAAAAGCAGGAAATGTGGCAGTAATAGGAAACTTTTAAGTACTGTTCTACAGGGCTGGCAAATATCACACCAGGTTGTGGTGCCAATCTATGACAGCACCATGTAGCAGTTGGTTAGGGAGTTCACGACAGAAGATACCCTTGTCTTGATTGTGTATAGTATCCAGGAGGTGATTCTCAATGTTACAAAGAGCCACTTCCTTAATTTGAGTAAATATTTTTTAGAGCAATACCCCCTCCCCCAAATCCATTGCATTTGTGTCTATCTTTGAAAGGACTAACTACACGAAAGATTAAGATGTTTGTTAAAAAGAAGCAGCTAGGAGATTTAAATGTTTCAGTTGGCATAGAAATTATTTTAAAACTCCATACTAGAAGCTGAGAGAAGATGACTGCTACCTATCAAAATTAATTAACAAAGGTCAAAAGAAACCATCACTTTGAAAGAGTAGGGTAAGGGAGTTGATTAAAGGTAAGAAGCCGCTCTTCAAAAAGACAAAGGCATTTCTGAGAGAGGAAAATAAGATCATGAACTCTGTGATGTTAAATGCTAAATACAATGAGAAATACCCAAGATGAGCCTGACACACAATTTTACAAAAAGCATAAAAACTACTATTAAAATTTCAGGACCAAGAAATGGGCCAGAGAGGTTCTACTCTCAGTATATGATTAAGGTAGTAAATGATAAAATAAGTCCTTACAGGAATTAAGGAAACAGAAGCCAAATTATTTTTCTTTTTTTTTTTTTTTTTTTTTTATGGATTCTTCATTCTGTGAGTCTTCAAAGGTTGTACAAAACCAAAGTGTTTATAAAAGAGATTATGAAACAAACTGACCAAACAGAACAGTAACAAATTGCATATATGTTTTATATTTACCCAAGAACTCTAAAGGAAATCTAGATTAAATGCTAATTGTGCTATGAAATTTCATATTTAAAACGACGTTGGTTCTAAGGACTGAAATACGCAGATATCATACCTGCTTTAAAGAAAGGATTAAGGAGAATTGCAGAACACTACTACAGTGAGCCTCACAAATATACATGGCAACTTAATCAAACTGCAATAATGAATGTCATTAGTAGACATGCATTAGCAGGATAGGTTGCAGAAGGCTTAACAGAATGTTTGTAAAAAAAGTCATGCCTTAGATATTTTTGCACTTCTTTGAAGACATCAGTAAGTATGCAGATAAATGTGATCTTGCTGGGCCAGTACCTGCAAGATCTGTCTACCAAAATTTCTTAAGGAAATTATGCAGGAACATATTATATTATATCATATTATATTATATTATATTATATTATATTATATTATATTATATATATTATTCTATATTATTGAATTACATTATACTACATATTATACTATACTATATCATATTATGGAGAGACAAAAAATAATTACTTGGGTGGATCAATAATTGGTTAAAAGCTTAGAATCAAATGTGAGGAGTTAAAAAACATTTTTCAAAATGGAAGAAGGTAATGGGATCTTTGCTTGGACACATGATGTTCAACAGATTTATAAGTAATCTGAAAATTGGTCTGAATAATGAGGTGATAAAGTTTGTTGGTAATTCAATACAGTAAGAAAGAAATCCCACTGTGAAAGATTACAGAAGTAACTGCATAATCGTGTGGCATATAAAACCCAGAGCAGATTAAATGCAAAATTTTACACTTGGGAAAACTTCACATAAAGCTGATGGGCTCTGAACTGACCCTTGTCCTCAGGAATGAAATCTTGGTGTTATGGCAGATTGTTCCACAAAAACACCAGCTCTGCGCTCAGTAATGGGCAAAGCACAAATTAAGTGTTAAGTACTAATGATGAAAGGAGCAGAAAACAAAACAGAGCACATCATTGTTATGCCACTGTATAAATAGGTAGTCCAGCCATGTCTTGAATATTGTGTGCAGTTCAGGCATCTCTATCTGCAGAGGAGAAAAAAATCAGAACATGAAAATCCTTGAAGTAAGGAAAGAAAGGAAAGTAAGGAAAGAAAGCTCCTGTGCCAGCAGTGATTCCTTTAGCTAGGGACTTTTGTGAACACCACCACCTAGGGGGGCAGTTCACAAATTCAAAATTTTAAAGAATCATGAGTGCCACAAGCATCAGGAGAGGGTGAATAGGGGTTAATAGACTGTCTCTTCCACATGACAATATGGAAAATTTTAATGAAATTAGTAGGAGGCAGGCTAGAAACAAAAGAGTGTTGTTCTCCCATGCAGTTAAGTTGTGCAACTCTTTGCCACGGCATATTTTTGACTATGACAGCTTACACAGGCTGAAGAGGATACTGGATAGTTTCATGGAAGAGAAGTCCATCAAAGGTTACAGAAGTTTGATCTGGCTCTGGAGTGCCCCAATATGCAACTTGAAGGTTAGCAGAACATTCAGGAAATGCTTTCCCTAGTCATCTGCTGTGGTCTTTACTGAAGGCAGATGATCCTGTTGGTCCAGTACAGTTGTTCTTAGCTTTTTTGTGGTTTTTGTTCCTTCTTCAACCACTGGGAACATTTTATTCATGTGTTCAGATTCCAGTAAGTCAGAAGTGTGACAGGACTTGATATTCTTTTCTAAACAAGCAAAGCTATAATTTTAGATGTGCTTGTAAAGATAATTCTTTTAAATACTAACTTCAAAATATCCAGAAACTGTAGGAAATGTATTGTGTTTTATGAGCATGTCTTTGCATATCTTTTGCAAGCAGAGGTATGTGAACTTTACAAGGCTCTGAAGTGACCAGAAGCTATGCTTCCATGGTAATACAGTGATGTGGTGAAATTCCAAACCTTATCTTCCAGTAACAAAGTCTCAAAACATGTTCAGATGGACCTTACATATTCCTGCAAAATACCATGTAGATATGCACTGTATGATCCATAAGTAGTACATTTGTGCCTATGCCACTGTCACCTTTGGCTAGGTAACTCTCTTGCTCATAAGCGCAAGAGTTAGTGAATTTGTAAGACAGTGAATTTGTGAATCAATGAATTAGTGAGTTAGAAACTCAACAAATTAGACTAGTCTGTTAAAAGGTGATTGCATCCTCACCATATTACTTACAATGCTTACATTATGTCTTTTTCCACTTTATACTGTTAAGTAAAAATCTTAGACAGAAATTAAGGTAGAAATAGGTGTCATTGAAATTAACAAAACATTATTTCTGAAACAGTACTGCCAAAATAAACAGTCAGTGAAAGTCTGGGATGTTATTTTTTCATTTATCATATAACTGAAAGCCAATAATTTCAAAGTCAGTTAAAAAAATGGTTAACACAACTGTTGCCACCATCTCATGGAGAGATATTGGGTTAATAGGAGGTCACAAAAGATACAGTCAAAAACTAAATGAGGACAGATTTTACAAAAAGCTTAACAACTTCCAACAACAGAAGTAATTCCATTTTGCACTGTATAAGCTGAAGCAATGGAGTTCATGTCAGTAAAGCTATATTGTATATGCTACGAAGTGAATTGGAGTATATTTTTCAGAGAGAGAACCTATGTGGGCAGAGGACAGGCTAACTGATCTAACAAGGTTATTTCACTTT